>NC_053445.1:17101130-17401130 GCF_007990345.1 Gossypium hirsutum | reverse complement strand
TTCAACATTGGTGAATTTTCTTCTCCTCTCCCTATGGTTTTTCCTGAAAGGGTTTCCACTTAAAATCTGTGTTCTTATTTTTCTTTCTTTTTATTTTACCATCGTTCTATATTGTAACATCCTGGTTTTGGGTCTAGTCAGAACAATAGTTTCGGGACCACAAATTCGATGAGGAAAATAATTTATTTTATTATATTTTTATGGTCTACAATTTCATAAAATGATTTCGTGAAAATTTCGTTCAAAAATTTCGACGTTTGGGCACTCAATTTAGTCAAAAGGATTAAATTGTAAAAAGTGCAAAAGTTGAGTTCTACATGTTAGAGGTGTCCAATTGTTATGAAATTTTAAATTGGAGGTCCTTATATGGTAATTAGACCATTGGTTAATTTGGTAGACAAAAATGGATATGGTTAGGCATGTTTCCAAAGTTTTTCATTAAGGGCATTTTGGTCATTTAGTTATTAAAATAAATTAAAAGCAAAATTAAAAGGCAATTCTTGTCCATCTTCAACCCCATGGCCGAATTTCACAAGGGGAGACCATGGCTAGGGTTTTTCAAGCTTTCAAGCTTGATTGTAAGTCTGTTCTAGCCCCATTTTTAATGTTCTTTACGTTTTTGGAATCCCGGTAGCTTAATTTAGCTTATTCTAGCAATAATTTAACCTAGGGTTCATATTTGGAAAAATACCCATAGGTGAAATATGTTTATTTTGATGTTTTATGGTAAAATATGAAGCTAGAAATTATGTTAAACAACTTTTGCTAGTCGATTTTAAGTGAAAACGAGTATATTGACATAATCGGCAAAAATACCTAATGTTCATAAGTAAGTGTTAGAGTAAGAATTTGATGTTGTCATAGAAGGAAAAAATGTTCAGCATGTTATAAAACATAAGAATAAGAGATGAAGTTTAATTTCCGAGCTTTGGGGAAAAAGTGTAATTATGTAAAAGTTTAGGGGCAAAATTGTAATTTTGTCAAAGTTAGAGTCGAGGACTGTTTTGATGAATGTGGGTATTAAATAAGATAAATTTGTGATTATAGATCACAAAGAACGAAATTCGGAGCTAGACTGGGGAAAGAAAAAGATTGAGGACTAAAGTGTTAGATTTGATCACATTTTTGTACTGAGGTAAGTTTACGGTAAATAAATGCAATATTTTGATAATTATTATTAATGTTGTTATTTTTCAGCAATTATGTATTTATTTCATGAAAATATCTAATGTTAACTCAAGTATGAGATGACAGAGAATCAGTGTTAAAAGGCCCCGTTGAAACATGAGGAATGTATCGGATACAAATGTCATGACATTAAGAGGATGAGATCCCATGTAAGACCATGTTTGGGACATGGCATTGGCATCATTGAGATTATGAGAGGTCCCATGTAAGACCATGTCTAGGACATGGCGTTGGCACCAAGATGAGAGGTCCCGTGTAAGACCATGTCTGGGACATGGCGTTGGCACCGAGATGAGAGGTCCCCTGTAAGACCATGTCTGGGACATGGCATGGGCACCTATATGAGAACTCCCATTTAAGACCATATCTGGGATATGACATTGGCAGTACAAGAAACATCCCATGTAAGACTATATTTGGGACATAGCTTTGGCATGTTATATTCAGACAGGAGACCCGAGTATCCTTAGTATTCCAAGTGATTCAACGGGCTAGTAAATAGACGATGTTACATGAAAGTTCAGGTAAAAGCCTAATAGACAAGTTTAGGTGAGTTAATAAGATTAAGAGTATCTCAATTATCAGTTGAGAAAAGAAATTTCAGCAACGAAGGAGTAAGTTAAGCAAGCAAGTAAGTAAACGAGTAAGAGAGTAAGTAAAGAAGAAAGTAAAGATCTTAATACTTAATGAAAATTTATGAATATAATTGTTTATGATAAATGTTGTTATTTATTTACTTGTAAACTTACTAAGCTTTATGCTTACTTCTTTTATTTCTTTTTCTTTCATATAGTATTATCAAGCATAGTTGGGATCTTGAAGACGTCGGAGAGAGTTCACACTATCAACCACCACAACTCGGTATTTTAAGACGATAAATATTTTAAGCTATGGCATGTATAGGGACTTGGTCATTTCGATTGTATATTCTGAAGATATGACCAAAAGATGATATGTAAATATTTAATGATGAATAGTTATTAAAATGGCTAAGTATGAAGGTGTTTGTTGTTATAAATGTCTAGGTGCTAAATTATGCATAGAAATCATGAAAAGGTAAAAATTGGTAGTAAATCAGTTTTGAGACAGCAATAGTGACATGATTTTGAAAAATCACCAAGGATAGTATAAAATAAATTAGAGGGTGGATAAGATATAAAATTAAATCTTATTGAGTCTATTTTCATAGAAAAATAACGGTGTAGACAAAGAAATTA
Organism: Gossypium hirsutum; assembly: GCF_007990345.1. NCBI lineage: Eukaryota > Viridiplantae > Streptophyta > Magnoliopsida > Malvales > Malvaceae > Gossypium > Gossypium hirsutum. The sequence continues at coordinate 17,398,725 of NC_053445.1, read as the reverse complement.
TGTATTCTGAGATATTTGCATTTTAGTTAGACAAGGTCAAAGTGGTTTTCGGAATCCCCTGTTCTGACTTTGGAAAATCATTAAAACTTGTACAAATATAGTTATGAGTTGTAATTTATATTTCAAGATTCCTTATTGAGTTTATTTTCTGTATAAACAAGTGAGAACACTATATGAAGTCTGTACAATGAGATAATTGAATTTTAGTGATGAGAGGTCAGGATAGTCGATCAATGAAACAGGGGAGATTTTAACTAATAAACTGTACTATTGGCTGAACCAAAAATTCTGAAAAATTTATGGTAAAAATATATATGAGTCTAGTTTCAAGAAAAATTTATGGATCTAAATTTCAAGTTTTGTAGCTCGAGTTATAATTAATTTAGTAACTGTTGCGCAGGAGGACAACCTTATTATGAACAGTGAAATAACTTTTAAAAGTAAATTATTATGCCCCGAACTTTTAAGTTAAGTCAAGTAACGCCTCATGCTCGAATTCGGCAACTGTAACTGCTCGATTTAGGACTTAGTCAGAACAGTGGTTTCAGGACCATAAATCTGACTAGGAAAAATATTATTATTATATTTTTATGGTCTATGATTTCATGGAAAGTTTTCGTAAAAAATTTCGTTCGAAAATTTTGACGTTTGAGCACTCAATTTAGTCAAAAGGACTAAATTGTAAAAAGTGAAAAAGTTGAGTTTTATATGTTAAAGGTATTTAATTGTTATGGAATCATAAATTATGGGTCCTTATATGGTAATTAGACCATTAGTTAATGATGGACAAAAATTGGCATGAAATAAGTGAAATAGGATTTTTTTTAAGAAAGGACATTTTAGTCATGTGGTAAATAAATAGAATTAAATGGGAAAAAGATGGCAAAATATGCCCATCTTCTTCATAGTTGCTGCCGAATTTTAGAAGACACCATAGCTAGGGTTTCTTTGCTTTTTCAAGCTCATAATCAAGAAAGACGAGAGGTCAACCTTAATCGAGGAAAAGAGAAGATTGGGGATTAAATTGCAAAATCTCTACATTTTCTTTCAAGGTAAGTTGTATGTAATTAATACATTGTTATAATTATTTTTGTTATATTTCGTGACAATATATGTGAAAGGGTTGAATATGAAATAGTTATATAAAAGCTAGAAATTTGAAATTGATAGTTGATTTGTTTAAAATCAGCTTGGTTTATGGATATACCAACTGCAAGTAATGGTTGAAGTGATTCAAATCAAATTATTAAATTGGTTATGGAGTTGAGTGGAAAGATTGGTATTATGATGTGTTATGGAGAAATTGTAAATTATTGGGAAGTAAGAATCTTTGTGGAACTGTCGGAATGGTAAAGATTTGAATAAAGTATCGATGAACACGTGTGTAGTACTATGTGAAGGCTACTACGTGTATTGATAAATAATGGTCACATGTGTAGTACTAAGTGAAGGCTACTATGTATACCGAAAAACTTTGGTCACGTGTGTAGTACTATGTGAAGGTTACTACATGGACCGTAAAACTTGATCACGTGTGTGGTACTATGTGAAGGCTATTACGTGTATCGAATGATAATAATAACATGGGTGGTACTATGTGAAAACCCCCAAATATTTGTTGTTATACCGACAAGTTCAACGAGATATGGGTATGTGATTGAAATGTGATAAGTTGCGAAAGTGTGACTGAAGTGATGAAGTCTTGTATTGTGTTATAAAATAAATGGTTATAGTGCTATGTGAATGAGAGATGTTGGAATAGAATAGATTTGGACAGTGGCAGTGATGTTAGTTTGAAAAATCACCAAAAATTATAAGACTTGAGTTAGTGGTTGAATAAGCCATGGAATTAAATCTTTATGAGTCTACTTTTACATAAAAGAGAAAGAATGGCCAAAGAAGTTATATATTCTGAGATATTGGAATTTTAGTGAGACAATGTCTAAATGATTTCGAAATCCTCTGTTCTGATTTTGAAAAATCACTAAAAATTGTACACAAATAATCATGTTTTTTAATTTACATTATTAAATTTATTATTGAGTCTATTTTCAAAATAAATAAGTTGTAACATCATTTGAATTCTGTACTAAGAGATAACTGACTTTTAGTGAAGAGAGGTCAGAAATGTCAAGCAATGAAACAGGGGAACATTTAGAGAATAAAATGTACTAATCTGCTGAACCAAAAATTCTGAAAATTTTATGGTAAGAAGGTATATGAGTTTAGTTTTAGGGAAAATTTATGGATCTTAATTTGGAATTCTGTAGCTCCAGATAGAAATAAATTAGTGACTGTGATGCAGAAAAATAGTTTGCTGGAAATTGAATAAATAATATATTTATGTGTGATAAAAATTATATTATCTATGGTATCATGCTTGAAATTTATTTATCAATTACATACATACTTACTAAGCTATATGCTTACTCCTCTTTATTTTCCCTTGTTTTATAGTGACATCAATCAGCTCGGAAATTGGACGAAGTCAGAACATCATCCACATTATCATCATCATCTTTTGGGTATTTTGCAACCAATACTATTGAAATATGGCATGTATAGATGACTTAATGTAATGTGGTATAAATATATATATAAAATATTGTTTGGTTTAAAATGTGGTGTATATTAATTGATAAATTGTTTTCTTAAGACTACTAACAAAGTATTTAGAATGTTGTGGATGGATAAATTGTGTTTGAACATATAACTGTATTTGGTTGAAATATTGAAGTTGTTTGAAATTGTGTTTTGAAAATTTGCAGGAGGGATTGAATGTTTATGAAAAGGAATTATGTCAAAATTTTTGTAAAAATAAAAAATAAATTTCAGTTTGTTTGGTAATACTTCTTACCTTGTTTCGGTGATGAATATGGGTAAGAGGTGTTACAGCAATGGTCTCGGGTAAGGGGTGTTACGTATATTGTCATTATTGACGTTCAGTTTTTTCAATTGACAAATAGATGAAAAAAAGATGGATGGTTCGAAATATTGCTACATGTTCATTCTTAGAACATAATGATCAATGATTTATATTAACCAAGCATTCCTTGAAGCGGATGATATCTATATAATCTTATTGGTAAAGAATATGATATACGCTTACATTATTGCCTAAATTATTTTTTGCACTTCCTTGAAGTGAATGTTTGCAATAAATATAACAAATTTTATAATAACTTTTGATCATTAAAGTCAATTTAGGCATTTAAATTTTTTTGGAATATTTTTTGAAGTAAATATTGCAAATAATTGCTTGCAAATTATATTTATTTTATTGAGTTAATGACATTATGGACTTCACATTGATGTAGACATTTCCAGAAGTAAGTGTCACAATACTGCTTATATGTGGATACAAAGTAAAATGAATGCCAATAAAATTATCAATTGTCAAAATTTATATTGACATTATTAGTATAATTGAAAAGCATGTTAAAGTAAACCAAAAGCTTACTGATACAAATACATTTACTACTTGGTGTGACTAGTTAGAACATTCTGGATCATATTGATGCAAAAATTAATTGAGAATTATATGGACATTCATTAAAAAACCATAATTAAAGAAAGAATAAAGTTTATGTCAATCAGTCAACTTGTGCGAAAAAGATCTTAAAGAAATTTTACATTGATAAAGCATATCCATTGAGTACCCCAATGGTTGTACGATCATTAGATGTGAATAAAGATCAATTTTATCCTTGTGAAAATGATGAAGAGTTCCTTAGTCCTTAAGTACCATATCTAAGTGCCATAGGGGCATTGATGTATCTTAAAAACAACATAAGACCGAATATAGCTTTTGTTGTAAACTTATTAGCAATAATTAGTTTTTCTCCAACACGTAGGCATTGAAATGAAATTAAACCTGTATTCAGATATCTTAGAAGGACCATTGATATAAGATTATTTTATTCAAATGATTCAAAATCCCTATTTTATTCAAATGATTCAAAATCCCTAATAGTCGGTTATGCTGATGTTGGATAATTATCGGATCCACATGAAGGTGAATCTCAAACAATATATTTATTGACATGTGGAGGTACTTCCATATAATTGTGTCTAATAAAACAAACATTAACTACCACCTCCTCAAATCATACAAAAATAATTACAATGCATGAGGCAAGCCGAGAATGTGTTTGGTTAAGGTTATTGATCCAACATATCCAGAAGATATGTAATTTTCCTTTACAGGAAAAGATGCCAGCTATCTTATACGAAGATAATGCAACATGTATAACTCAATTTAATGGTGGTTACATCAAAGGCATTACCAACCACAATAGTTGAAAGACTAGTATACAAGATTGAATGCGTGGACTCAAAAATGTAATGTGATGTTGCCATTATGGGGAGTCTAAAACACACTGTACTCTTTTCCTTTAACCAATGTTTTGTCCCTCTGGATTTTCCTAGTAAAGGTTTTTAACGAGATAGCTTGTAGTAGGAGATTATGCACTTTTTTTTCTTCATTATGTTTTTATCCCACAAATTTTTTCCTAATAAATGTTTTAATGGGGCACATTTTTCTCTAACGGACTTCCAAGGGGGAGTGTTACAAATATATAAATGTGGATGTCCATATTATAACCCCTTCATTTATGAGAATAAACCCTTTCATTTTTTATGAAAGTAAATATGCAAGTTGCTTAATGTATGTGTTAAAAGCACTTAAGTAAGCATTATTTATTTGTGTTGCATAGAATGACAACGACTTATAAATGGAACCTTTGTGTGAGTGAAAAAAAGATACGAGAAAATTCTCTGTTGATTTGATCTATTATTTAGTTTTTAGTGTTGTTTTATTTAATTATTTTATAACAATATACATGACATCTAGATAAAATTTTGTCAGAGTGTGATTTCTATCTCATTCTTAACTCTCTATCAATGATAAAAACGTAAAATTAAGTAAAGATATAAGACTATTTTTGTCATTTATTTATAAATAAATTAAAAATATTTTTTTTAAATTAAAAAAATTGATTTAGTTGAAATTCAAAATTAAAATTAACTAATAAAATTAGAATAATTCAAAAGTTTAAATTAAAAAAACAGAAAATAATAAATTTATAAATCATAAAATTTCAAAACTAAAATACAAATTTCAATTTCAATTCCAAACTGTAAAATGAATTATTTAAATAATTAAAAAATATTTTATTTTCCCTATTTCTGATATCATAGGTATGATATGTATGTTTTCGTGGAGGTCGGTTAATGGTAAGCGAAAAACACGAAGGGCAAAAATGAGGAAAATGATTTTTGAAGCGGACAAACTGAGCTCTCAGGGGAGACATTTTCGCGGAACTTTGATCGTCAAGAGGAGAGGAGCGATCGAAAGGTGCGATTTTCTCTCACCAATTCCCCTTTTTCATTTTTTTCTTTTTCCATCTGAAATTGATTTTGTGAAAATGAAAAGAAATGGGAAGCCTTTTTTATTTATTTAGATTTGTTAATGATTGTTGGGAGTTAATTTGACAGTTTCAAACTATTTTTGTATTTATTCCTGCATTTTATCAACAATCAAACTGAGTTCAGTGGCAGTTCATTGGATTAATTTGCGGATTGGATTACTTGTTTCTTTATAGTTCATTCAAATGGATTATTGTTTCCTTTTTATTATGAGATTTCACCCTTTACTATCCTTCTCATTTTTGGTTTAATTACTTGTATGTACTTTTACTTCATTATTCTAACTTCTTTTGTAATTAGTGATTTTCAATTTTTGAGTGGGATAATCTATGTGTGCAATAGTTCAATGGCTTAGACATAATCCATTTTGACTCAACAAAGCTAGTTAATGTTGCTGAGTAATTTGGCCCTAGGATAATGAGATTTTTGCTGCCAAGAACTCTCTCATGATGAAGCATCTATTGAAGTTTTTTTTTCCTGTTTCATGATAATTTATGTGTAACGTTCTTCATCACTTGGCACTATTAGCACTTTTTATGAGGTTTTACATGGTTTTGTACGAGATTTGAGTAGCTAGGCTTTTGATACAATTTGGTATCTTGACCTTTAGTGTTTCCTAGTACAGCAATACCTAATTTCTCAATTTGTAGTGTTTTCACTAAAACCATTATTTACCTTTCAGCCTCTTTCAGGTTTGGTTCTTACTTTGCCATTCTTATGCTTTCCATAAAATAGTAGCAGAAACAAGCCCGATTAATGATTATTATAATGAATCAACAATGTCACTCTGTTTTACTTCATAATAGTTTAGATGCCTCATTTTCCACATATTAGTGTCAATAAGTGCTTATGGTAATGTTTTAATGGATCAGGAGTATTTGGAGCTTCTTGTTGGCACTCAGGGGTTTTTTAGATGAAGTAATTCTGAATATTTTCCATGTTTATTTTGTTTTGTTTCCTTTTACCTTATAAAAGGGGACAGGATGGGAAGATTGGTGGCCAACTTCTTTCATTAATTTTTTAACCATTATTCCATATAGCATATGATAAGAAACTACTAGTATATTTGAAGCATTTTCTTCCTTTTCTGAACAATGTCAAGTTCTTCAGCTTCAATATTAGCCTTTATTCTCCCTATTTATGATAGAGAACCGCGCACGGACCAAGATCGAGTTGCCAAGTCACGGGAAAAATCCTACGAAAGCTCTAAATGCTTGGATCTGAAACGAAACAGCAAAACTAATTTAGAATCAATTAGATCTGAAAACGAGAATAACCAAACAATAAAAGATCAACCAAGAATTAAAACACTTATAGATAGCTAATCTTGGATGCTAAGAACACGAAATTGAATTCAAGAAAGGTCCCAAACAGCCGAATCTGAAAAGAAGAACCCAAAAATCAGCAAATTAGATTTAAACTCAGCAGATCACGAAATCAAATAGCTTTAGGGTTTAGACAGTAATTGTGACAGCCCTAAATTGACCCTAGTCGGGAAGTGGTTTCGGGACCGCTAAGCCGAGTCACCGAAGTATTTGGATGTGATAATTATTGTCTAGAATATGTGAATATGAATGTGTGAAAGTTTTAAACTTCGATTTAGTCGATTGCATGTGAACCTAGTTAACAGGACTTATGTGTGACACTTTTGAAATGCGATAGGTTAATTTATAAGGACCTATTTAAGCATGTAGTGAAAATATTGGCTTTGCATGTCAAATACTCCTTTTGTATGCATAGTGGCCGGCCATGATGGAGCATATATTAGACTATGTGGTAAATTTCCATGAAGTGGTCATTATTTTAAGTAAAAGAAAAGAAATAATAAAAGAAATACTAAGGATACTAAAAGAAAAAAAAAAAGAAAGAGGGAGGCTATCACCTTGTTCTTCTTGGCCGATTGTAGAGAGGAAGATAGGAGGGTAGCATTCGGTCACTTGAAGCTTGAGAAGGTTAGTAAAATTTTGTTAGTTTTGAAATTTTAAGCTTAGTTTAAGTCATTTAGCTAGCTCCATATTAGCCCATTTGAAAACTTGGAATTTTTGATGGATGGATGGAGCATTCGGCTATGGTTATTAAAGAAGGAATTTGATTATTTCCTTTAATTTTGATGAAGAATGTGTTGAGTAAATTAGGGGTTTGAACACTTAAGGATTCGGCATTGTTCATGATTTTTTTTAGAAGGTGAGTTTGAATGATATGAGTAATGTCATGTATGGGTTTCGACTTTGATAAGTAAAAATATAAGGGTAATTGAAATGAATAATTGGAGGCTTAATCATCAAGAGGTTCGACTATGGACTATAAGTGTTAGCTAATTCGGCATAAGAGTATAAATGTTAACTACTTTATAATTGAAGCCTTGAAGAATAGGTTGTGGATCATTAAAGTGTTGAAGGTTAAATCTTTAAGCTTGGTTAATTTGGACATTCGGCTATTCTCATGACACTAGATACAAGGGTATGAAAGGTTATCTATATATATAAGTTTAATTTATTCATGGTAACTTGGCATGTTGATTGGATATATGTTAGTTAATACATGCATTTGGAGGTGATGTGTTAAATAATTAGGTATACGGTTTGGCTAAGACCTGAAGGCATTTGTGCGAATTGATATATCCGGGCTAAGACCTGAAGGCATTTGTGCGAATTGATATATCCGGGCGAAGACCCGAAGGCATTTGTGCGATTTGATATATCCGGGATAAGACCCGAAGGCATTTGTGCGAATTGATATATCCGGGATAAGACTCGAAGGCATTTGTGCGAACTGATATATCCGGGCTAAGACCCGACAGCGTTTGTGCGAATTGATATATCCGGGCTAAGACCCGAAGGCAATTGTGCAAGTTGATATATCCGGGCTAAGACCCGAAGGCATTCGTGCGAGTTGCTATACCCGGGTTAAGACCCGAAGGCAATTGAGCTTGTGGTTATATCCGGCTAAATTCCGAAGAAACTTGGGTTTGAATGTGAGCGTTTTGTGCTGCAATAAATTCAATTAATACGCTCGATAAACCCAAACGATAAGGTATGTTTGCATGTGCTTCGAAAAAAAAAAGTCGATTCGCTTTAAATAATATTCGTTCAATCGACTAACGAATTTTCGGCTTTTAGATAGGTTGATACCTTGTGTGTATATATGTTGATGAAGTGTGAAGTAAGTATGATTATGAGAATGTGTATCAATAAAGTGATTCAGTTAGCTATGTGAATGTAATACTTTAGTCAAAGCCAATTTCATTACTTGAAACTTACTAAGCTTAAATTGCTTACCCGGTTGCTTTGGCTCTCTGTTTTATAGATTTTGTTCGTTAGCTATCGGATTCGGGATCAACGAAGTCGAAGTCATCCACACTATCAAAGCTCTTTTGGTACTCTTTTAGTTGAACTCTGGATATGGCATGTATAGGACTACCCGTTTGTTGTGGGTCATGGACCCTTTGGACTTGTATAATTTTGGTTAGCCATGCGAAAATGGCTTATATATGTTTGAGTATAATGTTATAATCATTTAGTGTGAATATGCTTGACAAGGATTGGCCATGGGGATGGTTAATCACCATCATCATTTGTGCTACTCATGTTAAAAGGGCTAGTTGAATTATGGAAACTATGAAATAGGTAAAGTCTACCTTAAAGGCAGATACTGACAGCAGCAGTGATGTAGATTTGGGAAATCACTAAAAATAGTAGGAATGGAATTAAATAGTGAATAAATTATGTAAACGAACCCTGATGAATCTATTTTCATAGGAAAGTAACGAAATGATCATATGGACAGTATGTTAAGCGATATTCAGGTTCTTGTGAGACAGGGCCAGAACAGTTTCTGGATTCCCTGTTCCGACTTTGGAAATTCATTATAAATTAACCAGAGATAATTAGGAGTTATACCATATATGTATAGATTCCTCTCTGAGTCTAGTTTCCAAAGAAACAAACGACATCAGTATTGAAGCTCTGTGCAGGGAGATATCCAAGTCGTAATGCGTAAAGGTCAGTGTAGTCGATCCCTGTAACATGAGGGACTTTGACTAATAAACTGTACTAATTGGCCTGACCAAAAATTCTAGAAAAAAATATGTAGATGGGAATATGAGTCTAGTTTCAGGGAAAAATCACGAAACTGATTTTTGAGTTGTGAAACTCAAGATATGATTTTTAAAGCGACTAGTATGCAGATTGGGCAGCGTCTGGGAAATATTTTTATAAGGGGTTTAAAGTCTGTTAACACCTCGTGTTCGACTCCGGTGTCGGTCTCGGGTTCGGGGTGTTACATTTGATTGGTATCAGAGCTACGGTTTAGTCGATTCTAGGACTACCGTAATGCGTTGGGTCTAGCTATACATGCCATTTTATGTGATTATTTGATAGTGTAGATATTTCTGACATTTGCAAATGTGTTCATTTATAGTAATGGATCCCGATCCCGACCGAGAGGTAGCTGATGATCTTGAGAGTGTAGCGCCTGCTCCCGCACAAGGGACAGCGCCGGCGGACTCTCAACCTAATGCTAGTAACCCGAATGATGAAGCTAGACAAGCTTTCTATAGTGTGATGAATGATTGGTTCAACCAATACATTCGAACTAATACGGCTGTTCCACAACCTCCATTCCCGACTAATACAACCCCCGCACCTACAATACCTCCGGTAACTGACCAAATAAGGTCAAATAAGCCCCCAGTTGACAGAATCCGAAAACATGGGGCCACTGAATTTAAGGCTACGGATAGCGACGATGCCGAGCAAGCTGAATTTTGGTTGGACAACACTATCCGGGTACTCGATGAGCTATCTTGTACACCCGATGAATGCCTAAAGTGTACTATCTCCTTGCTACGCGATTCTGCCTACTATTGGTGGAGTACTCTGACTTCTGTTGTGCCCCGAGAGCAAGTAACTTGGGAGTTTTTCGAAACTGAGTTTCGGAAAAAGTATATCAGTCAGAGATTTGCTGATCAAAAACGGAAGGAATTTCTTGAGCTTAAGCAAGGTTCTATGTCAGTTACTGATTACGAGCGAAAATTTGTTAGACTTAGTAGATACGCTCGGGAATGTGTTTCGTTCGAGGCTATCATGTGTAAACGCTTCGAGGATGGGCTGAATGAAGATATAAAAATGTTCGTTGGCATTCTTGAAATACGAGAGTTCGTAGTACTTGTCGAGCGAGCTTGTAAAGCCGAAGAGCTTAGAAAAGAAAAACAAAAAGTTGATGTGGAAACTGGGGAGTTTCGTAAAAGATCCTCAGGAAAGTCTCATCAACAGGCATCGAAGAAATTTCGAGATGATGTGGGCCGGTCTAGAGGCACTTCTGGCCTTTTTAGACGAGACCGTGATCGACCCCCTGTGGGTACCCAAGGCACTTCGATCGCCAGTGTTGGGAATGAACGTCGAGACAGAACAGAATGTCGATATTGTGGTAAATGGCATTCGGGGAGTTGTAGATTCCATAACCGCTCCTGTTACAAGTGTGGATCAGTTGACCACTTCATTAAAGATTGCCCGAGGATGTCTGAACAGAATGTAAATCAGAGTGAGAAACCGGGTGCTACCACTGCTCGAGGTAGACCATCTAGAAATACGGGCAATGCTAGTGGTGGTCAGAGAGGATCTAGAGATGCTACGACCAGATCCGAGGCTCGTGCGCCTGCTGGAGCTTATGCTATACGTGCCCGCGAGGATGCTTCTTCGCCTGATGTTATTACCGGTACTTTTACTCTCTTTGATACTAATGTAATTGCTTTGATTGACCCTGGTTCTACTCATTCTTACATACGTGAAACTTTAGCATCCAGTAAGACTTTACCTATTGAGTCTACTGAGTTCGTAATTCGGGTGTCAAATCCCTTGAGTCGTTACGTGCTTGTCGACAAAGTGTGTAAGAAATGTCCCCTAGTAATCCGAGGTTCCTGTTTTCCGGCGGACTTGGATGGGTTGCCAGCTGTAATATCCTCAATGTTGGCACAGAAATATGTAAGAAAAGGTTGTGAAGCATACCTTGCGTATGTACTTGATGACAAAGAATTAGAAAAGAAACCCGAATCTGTGCCGGTGGTTTGTGAATACCCGGATGTTTTTCCTGAAGAATTACCGGGTTTACCACCTGTTCGGGAGGTAGAGTTTGGTATTGAGCTTGTACCTGGAACTACGCCGATTTCGGTAGCTCCGTATCGTATGGCACCAACCGAGTAAAAAGAGTTGAAGGCTCAGTTGCAAGAATTGACGGATAGAGGTTTTGCTTGACCAAGTTTCTCACCTTGGGGTGCACCAGTATTGTTCGTGAAAAAGAAGGACGGAACCATGAGGTTGTGCATTGACTATCGTCAACTGAATAAAGTGACGATAAAGAACAAATATCCGTTGCCGCGCATCGATGATTTGTTCGACCAACTGAAGGGAGCCTCAGTGTCCTCAAAAATAGATTTGAGATCGGGCTATTATCAGTTGCGAATTCGAGATTCGGACATACCCAAAACTGCCTTCAGAACGAGATATGGTCACTACGAATTCTTAGTGATGCCGTTTGGGCTCACTAATGCCCCTGCGGTATTTATGGATTTGATGAATCGGATCTTCAGACCATATTTGGATCGGTTCGTAGTTGTGTTCATTGATGACATCTTGGTCTATTCAAGAGATGAGACCGAACATGCCGAGCATCTGAGGCTAGTGTTACAAATTTTGCGGGATAAGCAGTTATATGTTAAGTTCAGTAAGTGTGAGTTCTGGTTAAGAGAGGTTAGCTTCTTGGGTCATGTGATATCCGCATCGGGTATTCGAGTTGACCCGAACAAAATCTCAGCCATACTTAACTGGAAACCTCCGAGAAATATTACTGAGGTTCAGAGCTTTTTGGGACTCGCCGGTTATTACCGACGATTTGTCAAAGGTTTCTCGATGATAGCCACACAAATGACGAAGCTACTTGGGAAGCCGAGAGCTCGATGAAAGAACGATACCCAAACCTATTTATCGGTAAGATTTTCGGGGACGAAAATTTCTTAAGTGGGGGAGAGTTGTGACAGCCCTAAATTGACCCTAGTCGGGAAGTGGTTTCGGGACCGCTAAGCCGAGTCACCGAAATATTTGGATGTGATAATTATTGTCTAGAATATGTGAATATGAATGTGTGAAAGTTTTAAACTTCGATTTAGTCGATTGCATGTGAACCTAGTTAATAGGACTTATGTGTTACACTTTTGAAATGCGATAGGTTAATTTATAAGGACCTATTTAAGCATGTAGTGAAAATATTGGCTTTGCATGTCAAATACTCCTTTTGTATGCATAGTGGCCGGCCATGATGGAGCATATATTAGACTATGTGGTAAATTTCCATGAAGTGGTCATTATTTTAAGTAAAAGAAAAGAAATAATAAAAGAAATACTAAGGATACTAAAAGAAAAAAAAAAGAAAGAGGGAGGCTATCACCTTGTTCTTCTTGGCCGATTGTAGAGAGGAAGATAGGAGGGTAGCATTCGGTCACTTGAAGCTTGAGAAGGTTAGTAAATTTTGTTAGTTTTGAAATTTTAAGCTTAGTTTAAGTCATTTAGCTAGCTCCATATTAGCCCATTTGAAAACTTGGAATTTTTGATGGATGGATGGAGCATTCGGCTATGGTTATTAAAGAAGGAATTTGATTATTTCCTTTAAGTTTTGATGAAGAATGTGTTGAGTAAATTAGGGGTTTGAACACTTAAGGATTCGGCATTGTTCATGATTTTTTTTTAGAAGGTGAGTTTGAATGATATGAGTAATGTCATGTATGGGTTTCGGCTTTGATAAGTAAAAATATAAGGGTAATTGAAATGAATAATTGGAGGCTTAATCATCAAGAGGTTCGGCTATGGACTATAAGTGTTAGCTAATTCGGCACAAGAGTATAAATGTTAATTACTTTATAATTGAAGCCTTGAAGAATAGGTTGTGGATCATTAAAGTGTTGAAGGTTAAATCTTTAAGCTTGGTTAATTTGGACATTCGGCTATTCTCATGACACTAGATACAAGGGTATGAAAGGTTATCTATATATATAAGTTTAATTTATTCATGGTAACTTGGCATGTGGATTGGATATATGTTAGTTAATACATGCATTTGGAGGTGATGTGTTAAATAATTAGGTATACGGTTTGGTTTCATTATTGAGTATAAGGGCTAAGTGTTTTAAATTGCCTTTGATGTATACATGTTTATATTGAAATATTAAGGCTATGTTAGCCAATTGAGGGTTTCGGCCAAGATATTCAAATAGATTGGTGTGAATGTTTGAGTGATGAATTTGACTCTTGTGTCGAGTTGGGATGATATGTGTATTTATATAAAACTAAGTGCTGCTAAATAAATTCGATTATGCATGGTATTGAGCTAGTATCATGTTCGTTGGTACATGAGTAGAGCATATGTTTGATGTTTAATATCTAGTTAATAACATCTTTTGTACTTAGTTGTATGGTATACATGTATTAAATCGAATCGCTAAATTGATAAGTTATTTAATAAAATCTACTTGTTGAATCAAGCTCAAGAGCCAAGAGGGTCAAAATCTGATAAAGGAAAGGAAAAAGTGATCGAGTAGTCTATCCACAACTATTCAAAGTATCCGAGGTAAGTCTTCGAGTAATGACCCTACTTGAATTATATTGAAATGATTAGTCATACTATGATGGATAGTCGAATGTGCATAGAGACTATGTTATAAAGCCAATTGAAATCATGCTCTTTGTGTGTGGCTATTGAGCCGAAATTGGAAAGGTTTAATAAATGCTTTGTGTTTGAGCCTTAGTAACGAAAGTGAAATATGGATGTGTCATGATTGTTGATATATGTGTGCATGAGCATTTGAATGATATCCGGGCTAAGACCCGAAGGCATTTCTGCGAATTGATATATCCGGGCTAAGACCCGAAGGCATTTGTGCGAATTGATATATCCGGGATAAGACCCGAAGGCATTTGTGCGAATTGATATATCCGGGCTAAGACCCGAAGGCATTTGTGCGAATTGATATATCCGGGATAAGACCCGAAGGCATTTGTGCGAATTGATATATCCGGGCTAAGACCCGAAGGCATTTGTGCGAATTGATATATCCGGGCTAAGACCTGAAGGCATTTGTGCGAATTGATATATCCGGGCTAAGACCTGAAGGCATTTGTGCGAATTGATATATCCGGGCGAAGACCCGAAGGCATTTGTGCGATTTGATATATCCGGGATAAGACCCGAAGGCATTTGTGCGAATTGATATATCCGGGATAAGACCCGAAGGCATTTGTGCGAACTGATATATCCGGGCTAAGACCCGACGGCGTTTGTGCGAATTGATATATCCGGGCTAAGACCCGAAGGCAATTGTGCAAGTTGATATATCCGGGCTAAGACCCGAAGGCATTCGTGCGGGTTGCTATACCCGGGTTAAGACCCGAAGGCAATTGAGCTTGTGGTTATATCCGGCTAAATTCTGAAGAAACTTGGGTTTGAATGTGAGCGTTTTGTGCTGCAATAAATTCAATTAATACGCTTGATAAACCCAAACGATAAGGTATGTTTGCATGTGCTTCGAAAAAAAAAAGTCGATTCGCTTTAAATAATATTCGTTCAATCGACTAACGAATTTTCAGCTTTTAGATAGGTTGATACCTTGTGTGTATATATGTTGATGAAGTGTGAAGTAAGTATGATTATGAGAATGTGTATCAATAAAGTGATTCAGTTAGCTATTTGAATGTAATACTTTAGTCAAAGCCGATTTCATTACTTGAAACTTACTAAGCTTAAATTGCTTACCCGGTTGCTTTGGCTCTCTGTTTTATAGATTTTGTTCGTTAGCTATCGGATTCGGGATCAACGAAGTCGAAGTCATCCACACTATCAAAGCTCTTTCGGTACTCTTTTAGTTGAACTCTGGATATGGCATGTATAGGACTACCCGTTTGTTGTGGGTCATGGACCCTTTGGACTTGTATAATTTTGGTTAGCCATGCGAAAATGGCTTATATATGTTTGAGTATAATGTTATAATCATTTAGTGTGAATATGCTTGACAAGGGTTGGCCATGGGAATGGTTAATCACCATCATCATTTGTGCTACTCATGTTAAAAGGGCTAGTTGAATTATGGAAACTATGAAATAGGTAAAGTCTACCTTAAAGGCAGATGCTGACAGCAGCAGTGATGTAGATTTGGGAAATCACTAAAAATAGTAGGAATGAAATTAAATAGTGAATAAATTATGTAAACGAACCCTGATGAATCTATTTTCATAGGAAAGTAACGAAATGATCATATGGATAGTATGTTAAGCGATATTCAGGTTCTTGTGAGACAGGGCCAGAACAGTTTTTGGATTCCCTATTCCGAATTTGGAAATTCATTATAAATTAACCAGAGATAATTAGGAGTCATACAATATATGTATAGATTCCTCTCTGAGTCTAGTTTCCATAGAAACAAACGGCATCAGTGTTGAAGCTCTGTGCAGGGAGATATCCAAGTCTTAATGCGTAAAGGTCAGTGTAGTCGATCCCTGTAACATGGGGGACTTTGACTAATAAAATGTACTAATTGGCCTGACCAAAAATTCTAGAAAAAAATATGTAGATGGGCATATGAGTCTAGTTTCAGGGAAAAATCACGAAACTGATTTTCAAGTTGTGAAACTCAAGATATGATTTTTAAAGCGACTAGTATGCAGATTGGGCAGCGTCTAGGAAATATTTTTATAAGGGGTTTAAAGTCTGTTAACACCTCGTGTTCGACTCCGGTGTCGGTCTCGGGTTCGGGTGTTACAGTAATAAAGAGGGGTTTAGTGAAATCAAAATATTTCTTGTTTTCCAAGGTTGGTGCCGAACAAATTCTTGAAGGTTGATCGGGGCTAGAGACGCAACAAGAGAGTTTAAACAAGTTAGATAATGAAATCGACACAAGCAGAAAATTAAAAGATTGAACAGCAAGAAAAAAATAAAGATAACGTCCTAAGAAGCCTTGAAATCGAGAAAAATTTCACAACTCCCTTCAAACGACTCTAATCTCCCCTCCAATGAAGAACAATGGCAAGAAGAAGGCTGAAGATGGCTCCCACAATAAAAAAGATTGTTAAAACTCATTCTAAAGAAAACTCAAGAGAAAAGTTTTGGAGAACTCAGAGAGAATTTTCACTCAACAAAACAAATCTGATTTCAATGTATTCTTCAAGTGTTTTCACAAGGTGGCCGGCCAAGCCTATTAATAGGCCTTCTAACTATTTTCCTAATCTTATTAGAAAACTAAAAAAAACCTAATTATTACATTTAGAGGGAAAAATTCAGCCAAGGCATTTAATGGGCTACTTGGGCTGAATTTTTTTACATAGGCATTAATCATAAAGTCTAAAAATTAAACTAGGTATTTAAAGAATTAAAATTTTACAAATTGGGCCACTTTGACAATTTGGCCTGATTTTCAACTAAGTCTCATTTAACTTTCTTGATTGGGCTTGGAACATCTTATTGGGCCTTGCCTTCAAGAACTTGGGCTTGTAGTCTGTTTCCTACCGAAATTGGTTCGTTGATGCTCGTAATGGAGATCCAATGCGCCTTAGCTACAAGATTCAGTTTCTTGGACCAAGATTTCCAAGATTTGAAATCTTGATTTTCTTGATTCTTGAAATCGCTCCAAACAGCAAAATTGGACCAAGATTCAGTTTCTTGATTTTCTTGAAAACAAGAAAGTGAATCTTGATTTTCTTTTTCCTTCGTGTACGCATCTAAGGCCTTGCTAATAACTTCTTAAATGGTTCCATTTAGTTTTGAACGCATTTGTCTGGCCTTTGACCTCGTTATTGGGCCTTGTGGTAATTTGAGCCCATCACGTTCTTGAGCTTGAGTTGGGCCTTTGTGACTCGTATCATTCCCGCCTTCCTCAAAAAGATTCGTCCTCAAATCTGAAAACTCAAATGGAGATAAGTCAGCCACATTGAAAGTAGAACTGACATTGTACTCACCGGGTAAATCAATTTTGTATGCATTATCGTTGATCCGCTCGAGTACTTGGAAAGGCCCATCACCCCTTGGGTCCAACTTGGTCTTTCTTTTTGTAGGAAATCATTCTTTCCTCATATGGACCCAAACTCAATCTCCGGGTTCAAGGATAACCCATTTGCGCCCCTTGTTTGCTTTGTTGGTGTTGACGTCATTTGTTTTGGCTATTCGTTGCCTAGCCTTCTCGTATAAGAATTTCACCAATTCAGCTTTCTATTCTCCATCTAAATTAACAATATGTTCAAGTGGTAATGGTGCAAGATTATGTACTGTTAGTGGGTTAAAACCATAAACAAGTTCAAATGGAGAATAACCAGTTGTAGAATGAATATATCTATTATATGAAAATTCAACAAATGGTAGACATTCTTCCCAATTTTTAATGTTCTTTCCCACAACAGATCGTAATAAGGCTCCTAAAATTCGATTAACTACCTTAGTTTGGCCATCGGTTTAGGGGTGACATGTAGTTGAATAAAGTAATTTCGTACCAAGCTTACCCCACAATACCTTCCAAAAGTGCCTAAGGAATTTGACATCTCTGTCAGAAACAATTATTTTAGGGATGCCATGAAGTCTTACCACCTCTTTAAAAAATAAGTCTGCCACATGTGTAGCATCATCTGTTTTGTGACAAGGGATAAAATATGCCATCTTGGAAAACTTGTCAACAACAACAAATATTCTATCTCTTCCTTTCTTAGTTCGTGGCAAACCTAGAATAAAATCCATGGATAAGTCTACCCATGATGAAGTAGGAATCGGCAAAGGAGTGTAAAGGCCATGAGGCATTACCTTCAATTTTGCTTGTTTGCATGTAATACACTTAGAACATACCTTTTCAACATCCTTCTTCATATGTGGCCAATAAAAGTGTTTTTGCAAGAGGTCTAGTGTTTTGGCCACTCCAAAATGTCCTATTAAACCCCCACTATGGGCCTCATGCATCAATAAGTCTCGCATGGAACACTTTGGTATGCATAACCTGTTTATACGAAAAAGAAAACCATCTACGAGATAAAACTTCTCAAAAGTAGTATGTCCACAATTTCTATAGATATGGCTGAAATCGACATCATCATTATATAATTCCTTAATATGCTCAAACCCTAATACTTTATCATTCAATGTAGTTATTAAAGCATATCGTCTAGACAAAGCATCCGCAACTACATTATCTTTACCTGTTTTATATTTTATCACATAAGGGAATGTTTCAATGAATTCTACCCATTGGGCATGCCGTTTACTCAACTTACCTTGTCCCTTTAACCACTTGAGGGATTCATTATCTGTATGTATGAAAAATTCATTGGGCAGCAAATAATGTTGCCATACTTGAAGTGCACGAACCAATGCCAAAAGTTCTTTATCATAAGTTGAGTAGTTTAATTGTGCGCCATTCAATTTTTCACTAAAATAAGCAATTGGTTGCTTATCTTGCATTAAAACGGTGCCAATGCCAATTCCTGAAGCATCACACTCAAGTTCAAAAGTATTAGAAAAATCAGGTAATTTAAGAAGAGGAGCAGAACATAACTTAGCTTTTAGGGTCTGAAAAGCCTTTTCTTGAGTTTCACCCTATTTGAAACCCACGGATTTTTTGATAACCTCTGTTAATAGGGCAGCAATAGTGGAGGAATCTTTCACAAATCGTCTATAAAAACTAGCTAAACCATGGAAAGATCTCACCTCAGTTACCGATTTAGGAGTCGGCCACTCCTTGATTGCCTTCACTTTGTCCTCGTCGACATGAATACCTTGAGCACTGACTATGAAACCTAAAAATATTAGCTTATCACAACAAAATGTGCATTTATCAAGGTTGGCAAACAATTTTTCAGCTCGCAGAATATATAAAATGGTTCTAACATGGAAAACATGATCATCTAATGTCTTTGAGTAAATTAAAATATCATCAAAGTAAACTACTACAAATTTACCCAAGTGAAGTCTTAAAACGTGATTCATTAATCTCATAAATGTACTCGGTGCATTAATAAGGCCGAAAGGCATAACTAACCATTCATACAATCCAATTTTTGTTTTAAAGGTTGTTTTCCATTCATCCCCTTCTCTCATTCGAATTTGATGATAACCACTTTTTAAATCAATTTTAGTAAATATAATTGAACCATGTAATTCGTCAAGCATATCATCAAGTCGAGGAATTGGATGTCTATACTTTACCGTTATTTTGTTGATTGGACGACAATCAACACACATTCTATACGTACCATCTTTCTTTGGTACCAATAAGACAGGAACGGCACAAGGGTTTAGGCTCTCACGAATGTACCCTTTGTCTAGTAACTCCTCAACTTGCCTTTGCAATTCCTTTGTCTCCTTGGGATTGCTTCTATAGGCTGGTCGATTTGGTATTGAAGCTCTGGGTACTAAGTCAATTTGATGCTCTATCCCACGTAAATGTGGTAAACCTTTAGGGGCCTCACTAAAAACATCCTCATAATCCTGCAAAATACGCTGAAACACACTAGGCAAATTTTCGTTAATGTTAGATAAAGATAAATAGTTTTGCCTAAACCTCACAAGGATACAAGGCTGTTTATTGAGTAGGGCTCTCCGCACATTTTTTTTTGTTGTCATCAAATTTTTCACTCTAATTTTACCACTTGCAGATTCACTCACCTTTGGGCTATTTAGATTTTGAATTTTTTTACTACTAGCCTCTTTTCTCTCAGTCTTTTATATTTGTCCTTTCTCCCTCACCCCCTCACAAAATTTCATCATCTCTAATTGATCTTTATATACATCAGTGGGATTTAAAGGAGCAAAAGTGAATTTTTGGCCTTTAAACACAAGGGAGTATCTATTGAGCTTACCTTGGTGAGTAACATCACGATCAAATTGCCAAGGCCATCCAAGGAGCAAGTGTGCCGCATACATTGGGACCACATCACACCATACCTCATCCTCATAATTCCCGAGCTTAAAAGTGACCAAGGACTGTTTTGTAACTTTAACTTCCGAACATTCATTAAGCCACTGAAGGTGATACGGCTTAGGGTGCTTGGTACAAGGTAACTTTAAAGAATCCACCAAATAACTGATCACTACATTCGAACAACTCCCACTATCAATAATAAGTGAACATAAGTTACCTTTTATAAAACACCAAGAATGGAAAATATTGGTCCTTTGGTTATCAACATCATCTCTCATCTGGATGTTAAGTGTGCGGCGAACTACAAGACATTGAAAATCGGCAAAGTCCCCTTCTTTCGGTGGTTCAACCAACTCCTCTCCATTATCACTATCATCCACAAGTTCGGGCATATCTGGATCTGTTTTATCATAGTCGAAAGTGTACTCATCATTATCTTTCATAAGAAGTAATCTCGTGTTAGGGCATTCCCTACTATAATGGCCACGCCCTTTGCACTTAAAACATTCAATCTCACGAGTCCTCTTCACATTCAAATCGCCTAAATTGGGCTGCTTAGAAGGTGTTTGCGTTTTAACAGGAGCCCCTTTTTTCCAATCTGATTGCTTACTTCCATTACTCAAAGAAGACTTATTAGTAACAAAAGGTGATTTCGAACTTTTAAAATCAAAATTGGAAGTATTACCTCTGTAATATTGTGAAGTAGAGAAGGAACCAAACCTTTGTTCCTTTAATTGCTGCTCGATTTCAATGGCTTTATGAACTGCTTCTTCTAAATCAATGTAAGTTTGTAGCCTCAATGTATTAGCTATTGGCCTATTCAAACCATCAATAAATCGAACCATAGTTGTTTCATCCTCCTCCTCCACATTAGTTCTCTGAATGAGCATCTCCATCTCCTTAAAGTATTCATCCACCGTCCTACTACCTTGAACAAGTCGTCTAAGCTTTGTTTTAACTTCTCTATAGTAATAAGGCGGAATAAATCTTTTACGCATAACTTGTTTTAACTCCTCCCATGTCGTAATCTTACCTTCATAATTCCTATGACGATTTACCCCAAGTTGAGTCCACCAACTTAATGCATAACCTGAAAACTCCAGTGTTGCTAATGCTACCTTTTCATCATCCGGACATTTATAATAGCGGAACATAAGCTCAATTTTATATTCCCATTCACAATAAGCTTCTGGATCATTTTTACCACGAAATTGAGGAATTGTGAACTTTGGTTTTGCCAAAGAGGGTTGCCCGCGATCATGAAAGTCATAGTCGGTTCTAGGAACACGTCGAGGAGCGCGCCGATAAGCAAGAGGCTGGTTATCCACATCTTCTTTTACTGGACCTCGATACTGAGGCTCTTGATCCAATCTCAACTCATTGTTAGTAGCATTCAACGTTTGAAGTGTAGCATTTATTTGTGTGATTGCAGTAGCCTGTTCGTCGAACTGCTGTTGGACTTTTTTAAATTTTTCATGGACATCAGTATGGTCATCATCGACTTGACCCATTCTATGCATCTTTTTTCTTCTTCTTTTTTTTATACCTACAAAACAAACACTAAAAAAAAATTAACAAATCTCACCGTTAATCACTCAAAAGAAAAAATCAAATTCTCAAAGAGGTAAAATTCAGTCTTGTGAGTTCTTTAGTAGAATCTATATCAATCAATTAGAAAGTGTATGAACCGAAACTACCAAATAATCCTAATTTGCACTAGGAGTCCAAAAAAAAAAGACGAGACACCAATTGATTCGTGTTGCACCGAGGAAGAATTGTGCATACGTTTAAATCCTACTAAAACAAGAAACAAGAAGGTGTTAGATATTGTAAAGGAAGAATAAAGGCAAAACAAATGAAAATCTACAGCTAAGAATCAATAAAAATTGCTGAAACTTGAAAACCTGAAAAACAGTGAAGTAACTTGACAACTTCGTTTGAGGTGTTCCCGATCTCCAAAAATCACGTAATTTAAACTAGAATGTCCTTAAATATTTTATATTTGATCTGGAAATTTTGCGGCACTAAACTCAACCCGCTGAATATTTTTTTAAATTTTTACTTGATTTCGTCTTTTTCAATTTTTTTGACTTTTTCTACTGATTTTTTTGCGGAAAATATTTTTAATATTCTATCACAGTGCCAAAAATATGCATGTAAAATTTCAGACCAATCGGAAAGCGTTTACCCACTCAAATGAATTTTTTTCCAAAAATTTTTCTAGGTAAAAACTGTTGTTTAATGTTTTTAAAAGGAGATCAGTTTAGAAATCACCCAAGAACACCCAAAACGCCCAAAATCTGATACCAAATGATAGAGGATAGCGCTCGGACTAAGATCGAGTTGCCAAGTCACGGGAAAAATCCTATGAAAGCTCTAAACGCTTGGATCTGAAACGAAACAGCAAAACTAATTTAGAATCAATTAGATCTGAAAACGAGAATAACTAAACAATAAAAGATCAACCAAGAATTAAAACACTTATAGATAGCTAATCTTGGATGCCAAGAACACGAAATTGAATTCAAGAAAGGTCCCAAACAGCCGAATCTGAAAATAAGAACCCAAAAATCAGCAAATTAGATTTAAACTCAGCAGATCACGAAATCAAATAGATCTAGGGTTTGGACGGCAATAAAGAGGGGTTTTTTGAAATCAAAACGTTTCTTGTTTTCCAAGGTTGGTGCCGAATAGATTCTTGAAGGTTGAACGGGGTTGGAGACGCAACAAGAGAGTTTAAACAAGTTAGATAATGAAATTGACACAAGCAGAAAATTAAAAGATTGAACAGCAATAAAAAAATAAAGATAACGTCCTAAGAAGCCTTGAAATCGAGAAAGATTTCACAAATCCCTTCAAACGGCTCTAATCTCCCCTCCAATGAAGAACAATGGCAAGAAGAAGGCTGAAGATGGCTCCCACAATCAAAAAGATTGTTAAAACTCATTCTAAAGAAAACTCAAGAGAAAATTCTTGGAGAACTCAAAGAGAATTTTCACTCAACAAAACAAATCTGATTTCAATGTATTCTTCAAGTGTTTTCACAAGGTGGCCGGCCAAGCCTATTAATAGGCCTTCTAACTATTTTCCTAATCTTATTAGAAAACTAAAAAAAACCTAATTATTAAATTTAGAGGGAAAAATTCAGCCAAGGCATTTAATGGGCTACTTGGGCTGAATTTTTTTACATAGGCATTAATCATAAAGTCTAAAAATTAAACTAGGTATTTAAAGAATTAAAATTTTACAAATTGGGCCACTTTGACAATTTGGCCTGATTTTCAACTAAGTCTCATTTAACTTTCTTGATTGGGCTTGGAACATCTTATTGGGCCTTGCCTTCAAGAACTTGGGCTTGTAGTCCGTTTCCTACCGAAATTGGTTCGTTGATGCTCGTAACATAGATCCAATGCGCCTTAGCTACAAGATTCGGTTTCTTGGACCAAGATTTCCAAGATTTGAAATCTTGATTTTCTTGATTCTTGAAATCGCTCCAAACAGCAAAATTGGACCAAGATTCAGTTTCTTGATTTTCTTGAAAACAAGAAAGTGAATCTTGATTTTCTTTTTCCTTCGTGTACGCATCTAAGGCCTTACTAATAACTTCTTGAATGGTTCCATTTAGTTTTGAACGCATTTGTGTGGCCTTTGACCTCGTTATTGGGCCTTGTGGTAATTTGAGCCTATCATGTTCTTGAGCTTGAGTTGGGCCTTTGTGACTCGTATCAATTTAGCTTTTATCTAAGTAGTTCTTTAACGCAGGAGCTTTTATTTATTTTATGGTATTTTATCAGTTTTATTTATTGAGTATTAGATATCTTATGTATGGCTAAGATTATCATGTATCTTTAGGGTTTATCTAAGGCTATAAAAAAATATTATTTGCAAAAAAAGCCTAGTAATTTTACTTGCAAGAAGAAAGCCTATATAAATAAGTTGTAGCTTCAAAACCAATATTAATATTCTTATTATTTTTCTTTGAATTAATTTAAAGGAATTTAAGGGGTTTTTTACCCTAAGTTTTCCAGGGTTTCAACTGTTTTCTTACTTGTTTGTTCAGCTTAATTCTTCACATCGCTGTGGTTTTCTCTCATAAACCACATCATTCTTGTTGTGGCTTTCTTTAATATATTGACCTTGTAAATTGTTTAAAATAATTAGTATTCATGAGGTATTTCTTCATTTAAGAAAAGACTCTTAATTTGTAGTAGTTAATAATTTGATTTAACTGTAGGTGAGCCTGTTGCACCAATAAAAATGGGGTAAATGTGCTCATTCTAGTTATTTATATGATGTGATGAGTGACAGTGCATCATGTGGATGTAGCACTAATGAGGAAGGACTAGTAAACACATCTAGAAATAAGCCTGGTATCACTGCCTTGGTTAGGTATGGCTGGAGTCTAGATCTAGTTTCTTGAGTCAAGTATTAACCTTTTGTAGTATGTTCCCATTTTGCATTATATTTATTCATTTTTATGTCCCAATTCTATTTTAATTTGCTTCTGAAGAAAGAATTATTGTTTTTTTTCCTTTTTATAGTTACATTTTTCTTAGTTGTGTTTTGGATCTAATTAGTAATAATTCTCTGTTCGGGTAACAGTAGGCGTGTAAGATGGAATGAGGAGAGTTTGGTAGAAATTGAAGCAAACAAACCTGCAAGGCAGAAAATAATTGAACCCAAGACACCGTACCATCCCATGATTGATGATGATGATGGTATGCATAGTGTTTACCCTTCTACTTAAGTTTAGTATTTCATGCTTAGATACTTGTGTAAGTATTCACAAATTGGTGTTGAACTAGCTTTATTTTTAATTTATTCCTGCTTTGGGTTAGAACTTTATTCTGAAAGTTGAATTGCATTTTCACATTGCAATCTGGCTCTTGATTTGCAGGGTCTTTGTCTCCTGTAGGGCATGGTTTCAATGATTGTATCGGTGATGCTATGGATGCAGAGGAGTTGCGCTCTGCTTTGAAGGATGTGGCTTCCTCGAGCAAAAAAACAATTGGGCAGTCTAGTGGTTGGACATCTTCTGATGATGATGGTGATCCTATGGAAGAAGGTTTGTTAACTATTGTTGCTAAATAGTCCTTTTCCCTTGGAATATTGAAAATGGTTTTACTATGGTTAAAGTTGATTAGTGTTTTTGATGACTTGCTTTATCAGTTTATCTTTCATTAGACTAAAACTTGGCAAAAATCCTTGTCAGATTGAATTGTACAAGGTTTGTTCTAGTAGAAAACCTTTTTTATTGTTACACTTGTTTTCCTAGTAAAACAAGGGTGTGAGGTTCAGTGTTGAAATGCTTAGGATTTAGCTTTTGTTGTGTCTGTTGAAAGATTCACAATGTTGAAATTCATAAAAGGGTTATAGCATCTAAACTTCTGCTTTACGTTATAGTTTGGAATTGTCATTTTCTTGTGTCATTTTCTCTTGGTTCCATTCATATATGTATGGTTCTCTTAGTTTTCTTTAGTACTCATTCAATTATTTAGTAAGTAAACAGAAACAAGTAAGATGTACTAAGAATCATGTACTATCTTGTTTAATCTGTGGTTGATAATTTTAAGCCTGGTTTACTGAAACAGATGGGAGTGGTATGAGTTTTAAGGAGCATAGAAAAGCACACTATAATGAGCTTTTGAAGATAAAGGAACTACGACAAAAAGGCTCCTTCCTTGAGGACGAAGGTGATGATGTGGAGGGTGATTCGTCTTCATCATTAAGGTCTGGTGCCAAAGGCAAAGAAAAAGAGGAAGGCAGTGCAACTTTGCCTCAAAGATCTTCTGCAGGACCAGCTAATGGATTGTAGAAGTCATCTGTACCATGTCTGAGATGTTCAGGCCGACTCTTTTGACATCCTTTTTATGGTAGTTTGATGCTATTTTGGTGCCAAAGAAAAAGAAAATATAGGTTACGTAATTTTGTATCCCTTTTTGACTTAAAAATTGTACATCATATTCCCTAGTTTGGCATGTTTGTATTGAGTATTGTGTTACCTCCTAACATTTTTATGTTATTATTTACTTTGAAGAAAAAGGTATTGTTAACTACAAGCAAAGTATGGGAATCTTTGTTCCATCAATTAAATGAGATTATCCTGTAATATATGCAGTTCACCTATTGTTGCACCAGATTGATAGAAATGTAGCTCATGGTTTAAATGAAGAAATATTTCTCAAGGGATTGTTAATTTTGTGGATACTGATGCCTTCTTTAAGACTTGGAACAAAATGTTGACTACTTATACTCAGGATCTGATCGAATTTTCTTAGATTATATAATATGTAATATATATAATATTAATAAAAATAAATAAATCTTAATACACAATGATTTATAATATTTTTATGGCATAATAACTTATTTGGCCTTTTATTTTATTTTTTCGCCTATTTTAGCTCATAAATTTACACTATTTGTCAAATTACCAAAAAATAAATGAAAATATTTAGTTAACCTTTTCGATGTTTACTTGACAATCCACGTGTATGCCATATAAACAATTAATTATTTTTTTAAAATTAAAAAAATATTTTTATAATTTTAATGATTTTAATAATTTTTAGAATTTTAAAAATGATCTTTTTCATTTTTTTTGAAAATTTTAAATTTAAAAAATTTAATTCATTATTGACATGATATCCACTACATCAGCCAATTTAATAGACGTTAATTTTTCTATTCATTTTGGGATGATTTGACAAATAACACAAGTTTAAAAGTTAAAAGAGGTGAAAAATTAATTGGAGGGCATAATATTTCTTTTATAAAGTTGAAAGACCAAATAAGTCATTATGTCTATTTTTTTTAGATATTATTATAGAAAAATTGACATGCATAGTTATAGTAAAATAAAACCTATTTGAAATATTTAAAATATTATTACAAACAAACTTGAATTTGACAACTAAAAATATACCCTTGATAAATAAAATTAATTATTAACAATTTTATTAAATACAAAATAGAATCCAAAAATTGTGGAGAAGTATTGAACTCAAAATTAGCAACACAGTGAGAAACTATACTTTTGGTCCTAACATTGCTGATTGCTACCATATTAACGTAAGCCTCGACAAATTTTTAAACAGAAGTAGAAAATTTCTCCCCTCACATCATTACTTCAAATATCACCTATTATGCTTTTCGGGAAATCACTCGAAACTGAATATCATAAGCCCGTTTTTTGTCAACTTCAGAAATTTCGGTTTTAGGCTGGATTTCTGGGATGAGAACGAGAATAGAAAGGAAAATTATTAAGTAATTTATTAGGAAAGTTAGTAATTAATACATAAGGACTTAGTTGTAAAAATAGCAAGTTAAAGGGATTATATGAGTTATTAATCGAACCCTTAAATGCTATTAATCCATCATCATTATTAAGTTAGTGGATAGTCTTGTTGTAAGCCATAGATTTCCACTAATCTACTTGAGTAACCATAGCCATTGGATTTGTTTTATTAGTATAATTAAGTAATAATGTATACAAGGGAAATAAGTTAGATAACGGAGAAAACAATAGTTTCTTTCTCTTTATCACAAGCTTCATTTATTGATAAAGTATTGGAACGATTTGCAATGATTGATGTGAAGTTAGGCACTTAATCGACTGTGTCGGGCTTTCATCTTTCTTTGGATGATTGTCCTACTATAGGAGAAGAAAGAGAGCATATGAGTAAGGTTCCATGTAACACCCCAAATTCGGTCTAAACGTTATGACCGAATTTGGCGATGTCACATTGTAACACCCCTTACCCGTACTCGACGCCGGAATAGGGTACGAGGCATTACTAGAATACATACACTTATAAACATGTTAAACCGAGTTATAAAATTTCATTCAAATTTAAACTCTTCAAATTTTTAACATGCTTTTATAAATCTTCACGTTATAACTTCAAAATACTATATTTGTAACAAATAGGGCTTCTGAGACCCAATACATACTCATGCAATTTAATACTTCATTTCCATTTCATTTAATTCATAATTCTCATTTTCACGATTCAACTCAATTTCTCAATCCAATATACATTTCAATACCACAATAATTCATTTAATTCAAATCATATCATTTGCAATTTCCATTTAATTCACGTACAATTCAATTTCATTAAGTTCAATACTAATACATATTTATCGTTTAACTTAACATCCCCTTTTTGCATCATTTTACACTTCAAGCATGAACCTAGTATTTCATTTCCTTTCCACTCTCGTTTCCTATGCATATCACACAAGATATAAACATTACACTAAACCGTAGTCGCAAGCTAGCCTTTTTGAAGACTAACCACATGATAAACCATTTTAATAAAGATTACAAACTTTAAACCTTACCACCCTTTTATGATCACAAGCATATTTTCATCTAGACATTTACCATCTCAATGCATAATTTTATAAATTTAATGTGGCGTAATCCTGCCACAACTTGGCCAAAGCCTAAGCATACACACCAAACATGCTTGCCAAATAAACATATAGTATAAGCATGGATAAGCACTACATTTATTTATGTATCAAACTTATCAACATGAGTTAATTCATAAACCATTTCTGACATTGCTACATGCCAAATCATATACCAAGTATACCACATACACATACTATGAAACTTTATTTTCTCACATGAACTTTAACTATAACTAATAATGCACAATTATAAACATCATTTCTTTTTAATCGTTTATCGATTATAATCGAGCATATGGACAATTATACACAAATAATTCATATGTTCTTCCAATTTTCCTCCTCCTCCTCTCCATTCTACATCCTTAATGTGTATAACAAACTTCAACATTAACTACAATTTCACTATTCACTCACATGTATATTCAAAGCTATCTATTCGAGTCAGAGTCACTAAATTAGTTTTACCCGGAGCTACAGAACTCCAAATTAAGATCTGTAAATTTTCCTAAAACTAGATCCACATATCCTCTTACCATAAAATTTTCAAAATTTTTGGTTTAGCAAAATAGTACAGTTTATTCTTTAAAGTTTCCCCTATTTCACTGCTCTACAGTTCTGACCTCTCTTCACTAAAAATTAATTATCTCATTGTACAGAATTCAGATATTGTTTCTGTTTGTTTTTATTGAAAATAGATTCACTTAGGATTCTAAACATATAAAATTTATCCCATAATTATTTTTGTACAATTTTTTACAATTTTTCAAAGTCAGAACAGGGGATTCCGAACTCATTCTGACTCTATCTAACTAAACTTAAAATATCTCAAAATATATAACTCTTTTACTTTCTCTGTTTCTTTTATGTAAAAATAGACTCATTCAGCTTCAATTTCATATATATTATTCAGCCTCTAATTCAATCTACACCATTTTTGGTGATTTTTCAAAGTCACACAACTGTTTCTGTCTAAACTGTTTTATTGCTAAATGTACTATTTTATAATTTCACTTTTTCACTTTCAATCTCAATTCAATTCAAAATTCACTTTTCCATTTCTAAGTCGATATTCAATTCAATTCCACACATATATTAATTATTCAATTACACTTAGTTAATTTTCCGATGAACACTTCGGAATAATAACAGATACTCGGTGGATTCAGCACATAGCAACCACCTTATTAATCAATGATGTCTGGTGGAATCAACACATAGCAACCACCTTACTAATCAATAATGTTCGGTTCACATAGTAGCTTGCTACTACACATGTGACCATTACCATCCGATACACGTAGTAGCCTGCACATAGTACTACACACGTGATCGAAACTATCCGATATGCATAGTAGCCTGCACATAGTACTACACATGCGACCAATCATTCCGGTACACGTAGTAGCCTGCACATAGTACTACACACGCCTACACACAATCCGTGCCACACATGTGATCATTTCTGTCACTTCATTCGTATCCCTTTTTATTCCAAAGGTTCATTCGGGAATTTTTCACTTTTTTCTCACTTTTCTTTTTATCGATCAATTTCAATTTCTCGTCTTTCTTGATTTATAACAATACATTTAACTTATATAACCTTCACACTATTCATTCTAGTCCAAAAATCATACTTTGGAAAAACTACGTTTTGCCCCTAAAGTTTCACAAATTACGATTTTGCCCCTAGGCTCGTAAAATAATTTTTATTCAATTCCCTTGCATTTTAGGCCTAGCTGAACCATTTTCATAACTATAGCAGTCCACAATACTCACTTATTCACACACTTGTGACATATTTTATAACTTTTACAAATTAATCCTTTTAGGCATTTTCATCGAAAATTACTTAGTACAAATCGTTTATCACACTCAAAATATTCATATTCTTTCATAAAACATCAAAATACATGCATATCATTCATGGGTAAAATTTTAAACACAAACTCTAGTTCAAAACAATGGTAAAAATAGGTAAATCTTGTTACGAGGATTTTAAAAACGTAAAAATCATTAAAAACGGGGATAGAATGGACTTACAATCGAGCTTGGAAGCTTTAAAAACCCTAGACATGGTTTCTCCATGAAATTTTCGGCCTAGGGGTTGAAGATGGACAAAAATTGGCTTTTAATTTTGTTTTTAATCCATTTTAGTAACTTAATAACCAAAATGCCCTTAATGAAAAACTTTGGAAACATGCCTAACCATACCCATTTTTGCCCACCAACTTAACCAATGGTCTAATTACCATATAAAGACCTCCAATTTAAAATTTCATAACAATTGGACACCTCTAACATATGAACTCAACTTTTGCACTTTTTACAATTTAGTCTTTTTGACTAAATTGAGTGACCAAATGTCAAAATTTTCGAACGAAATTTTCATGAAATCATTTTGTGAAATCGTAGACCATAAAAATATAATGAAAATAAATTTTTTTCTCGTTGAATTTGTGGTCCCGAAACCACTATTTTAGGTAGCCCCAAGTTCGGGCTATTACATTCCATATGCTTTGGCAGTTGGAAGACTTATGTATGCAATGCTTTACACACGTACAAATATTTGTTTTGCAGTGGGAATGGTTAGTCAATATAAAGCGAATCTTGGTCTTAGGTATTAGCAAGCTATAAAGCATATATTAAGGTATCTTAAAAGAACTAGGGATTATATGCTTGTGTATTCTAGGGAGAACCTTACTCCTATTGGATACACAGACTCATACTTCCAAACCTGTAAGATTCGAGGAAATCGATATTGGGAAATGTATTCGTTCTAGGTGGCGGAGCCATAGCATGGAGAAGTGTAAAACAAACTTGCACTACTGACTCTACTATGGAGGCCAAGTATGTGGTTGTTTTTGAGACAACGAAAGAAGCAATTTGGTTTCGAAATTTCTTAATTGATATTGAAGTCATTCCTGATATGAAAAAAAAGGTATAACACTATAGTATGGATAAGTGTAAAACAAACTTGGACTATTGACTCTACTATGGAGGCCAAGTATGTGGTTGCTTTTGAGACAACGAATGAAGCAATTTGGCTTCAAAAGTTCTTAACTAATCTTGAAGTCATTCTTGATATGGAAAAAAGATATAACACTTTATTGTGATAATAGTGTTGCAATAGCTAAAACCACGAAAATTAGAAGTCACAAGAGGGCCAAACACATTAACTGGAAGTATCACTTGATACGAGAGGCAGTAGCTGAAGGAATTTTAGATGTGGTGAAAGTAGCTTCAGAAGATAACCTTACTGATCTATTTACTAAGACTCTTGTAATTAGGAGTTTTAACAAACACGTTGAGGGTATGAGAATTTGAAACATGACACATTTAGTTCATAAGGGCAAGTGGGAGATTGTTGGGAAATGTGCCTAATTGTAGTAAACGTGTAATTGTTTTCTATGTATTTGAACGATGAATAAATAAAGTTAATTTCACATTTCACCATTATGACTTTTGTGTTTTTGTCTTTCATGTTTTGCATGCATAGCGAAATTGTGCTAAGCAAATATTAGCTCATTGATTGTTTAAGTTCAAACTAATGATAAGTGGCACTGTAAGAACATTTACATTGCGAGAAAGATAACTTACTTCAGTAGATAATCTAAACAAGCCCATAATCTTGTAAAAGAATCAAAGTAAACATTTGATTCAAATACTTAGAAAGATTATTATGTCGTCTACAATTCTAATTGGAGAGATAACTAGTCTTGGTTATCAGAGCACTTGACTCCACGGGTAGAGATATAAATGTATTTATTGGAAGAATGATATATTGGATTGGAACCAAGATGAATTAATTTTGAATTCTTCTATAAATTAATTCACTTGTGACTATCATGGTGTAATTTACCTAAATCCTAAGTTAGTCATTGACCATGCATATATAACTCATGTGCTTTGATATAAGTGGAGTCTTATGCTCTAAAGATGATCGAGCCCATAGCCAGTATGTTAGGTACATGACTTGTGTATGGCATGGCTTTACTAGAAACAATGGAATTCATAGCTCGATTGAAGAGTTAACAATATTCTCTTATTAGCATTGTGTGGATTGATAAATATGGAACGTGACCATGAGTTGCATGTTCTTGAATGAGCAATTTATCACAGTCATCTATTGACAGTGGTCATATTAATTATTAAAAAGACAGAATGATGACAATGAGATAAAATAAGATTATATTGAGTGAATGGATTTAGCTAAAAGGAATCAATGATATCATATGAGGGCACACACATGATGAGGTCATTGGACAAAACAGTTGGATGAATTGCTTTCGTAATGAGTATACAATAAGGAGTTTTCAATCATGGTACTTCTTATGGACTGACTCTATGATTAAGTAAATTGTGAATCATCAGAACGATGCTTCTGAAAATAATTGCAATTACTATAGCCTAATTGTATATGTTCGATTGGTCCCTTCGCTAGCTCAACAAAAGCTCGATCGAACTGTATTTGAATCAGAAGGAAATGCTATGACTTTAGAAATAATTTAGTTGAGTCAATTTATTCAATGATGAATTAAATTAGGCAGTCGTGAGAATTATTTAATTAGAGAATTTGATTAAAGAATTTTCTTGAAAAATTAAATTTGGAAAATTAATTTTGATCAAGCAAAATTAAATTAATCAAATTAATTAAAATAAATATGATGTTTTTGGAAATTAATTTTCAAGTTAGACAATTGGCCTAATAGGTAATTGAACTAGAAAATTGGACTTGTGATAAAAATTGAGCCTGCGAACCCAAAATCGAGATTGAGAACCAAAAACTACTTTTATTGGGCCTAATATATGAAATCGGGCCGACGGTCCAACCGATGGTTGGACCACAACTGGTTGGGTTATCATTAGCCTGGATTGAACCAACAATATTCGAATTGGCTCGGGGTACCGTGAGGATGTCGCACCTACGGTGGCACTATCAGACACAATGGTGCCAGCGATGACAGCGACATTCCGGTGGCTGGCGGGTGGTCCTTCAGTAGTTGAGCAGTAGAAGAATCACACTCCTATTGGGACTCTACTGAATATTTTGATTTCAAATTAACTCTTCCAAAAAAATATTATTTTAATAATTTTAATATTAAATTAAATTTAATACTTATCTTAATAATATTTTATTAATTTAATATTAAAGTGATTATCTTAATATTAAATTAAATTTTTATTTATTAATTTAATATTTATCTTGATAAGTATTATATTAATTTAATATTAAAGTTATTAAGTGTCACACCCAAATATTGGACCTAGAAGTTTCGAGGGTAATTTAGGGATTTTGGCTCGGAATGAGTTCAAAAATTTTGAAGTATGGTATCCCGAAAGTATATTCTACTATGGCTTTCTGAAAGTTAAATCAATTTCTAAAAATAATGTAGGAAAAACCTTTAACTTTAAAATGTGGCATGTTTTGAAAAAAGGGTTAAATTCAGGAGTACCACAAAGGTAAATATATCAAAGTTTAAAAATTTCCCTATTTCTTTCCCCTCACCCTCTTTGCCGTCCCTTGAAAACCCAAACACCATTCACCCAAATTTGATCTTTCAAACTACAATTTCTTTTATTTTCATAGTCCTTCAAGCACTAAACCTCCCTAGAATTTCATAAAGAGCAACAAGAATACCATTTATTTTACTATCATTTAACTTGTGGGTTTTTGGATTTTCTATTGAACGCATGTTTTCCCCAACCAAGGTAATGTTTCATTTTTTTAGTAAATATTGATGAAGTCTAACCATTTAAATGGAGTTTTTAGCTATTAAATCAAAAGTTTTGTGTAAATGTCGAAGTTGGGGTCGTTAATGGTGAAATTTAGGATTTTGAATGAAATCGATGTTTTAAAGTGTTTTTTTAACTCGTTTTGATGTGATTAGAAGGTTTTTAAACTCTCCTTAAAGTTTCATTAAAAGTTTTTAAGGTTTTGTTAAGTTTTCATGAAAAGTGGCCATTGTACGTCGAAATTTTAGAACCATGATTTTGAGTAGTTTAGAGTGGTTTGAAGGTTGAGAATCATTCTTAGGTGAGTAATTAGGTGATTGGAATCGGTTTTAAGCAAAGGGAACGAGTAAGAATTGAGATTTTTCATTTCAACTATGCTAGTCAAAAATTTCAGTTCCAAGAGGAACTAGCTTAGGCCTATGTTTTTTGTTGATTTAGGTGTGTATATGGCTGAATGTAAATTGTGTTTACTTTGTGATTTATTTTGGTGAAGATTCAGAACCGTTGGAGCCTTCGATGAGGAAGGCAAAAGGAAAGAATGCTAGTTTAAGCTTTCAACGACTAGGTGAAAGCGTGAATGATAAGTGTTTGGAATCGTTGCTTGTAGACACGATTCATAGTATTAAATGGGAGCTTAGGAGTAGCCTAAATATCTATCCTAAGTTTCAAGTGTAAGCTTTATTATTTCCCTCGTTAATTTTGCGAGTTATGTAATTATGTGATGTGGATTGAGTATTATGATGTGTTAATGTGATATGAAATATATATTTGTGATGACTATTGTGAAAAAATGTGTTAGTTATGGGTCTGTTATACATGTTGAAGGATAGTGACGATGTTGTGCTAATAATGCAAATGTGCAGTGAAAGTGTGTAGAAAACGGTAAGTAATGTGTGCTTTATTCTGGGTATTTTGGCCTTATGACCTTTTGAGACCGTTGGATATAATTGACATGCAATAGGATTATGTGAGTACTCACTTTTGTGTTGTGATTTAGGGCATTGAAGCCTTGGATAGTTTTGGAGAGATAAGAGAA
The DNA here is from genome assembly GCF_007990345.1 of Gossypium hirsutum. Taxonomy (NCBI): domain Eukaryota; kingdom Viridiplantae; phylum Streptophyta; class Magnoliopsida; order Malvales; family Malvaceae; genus Gossypium; species Gossypium hirsutum. The sequence continues at coordinate 17,363,170 of NC_053445.1, read as the reverse complement.
TGTGAGCTCAACTCCATTCATCGAGGTATGTTGGTATGGTGGAGAGTGTTAGCTAAATGCAACACTTTTGAGATATGTTTGACTTTTTGGGTTATTGGTGTGTTGGAGATCCGTGTATCCAATATGTGGTGATAGGGCCTAGTTTTATGTTTCATAGCCTCAAACGCCAATTTATATTTAAATGATATATTATGAAATGTGATGATTGTCTGCTTATGGGGTTACAAAGTTAGATGAGTTGATAGTTGATGCAAGAATATTTTAGCATGTCACTCTAGTTAAATATGCATGAAAATGTGCTTTAGATGTTCTCATTTAATGTATGATATCATGTTCATTGGTAGTTTTCCGATCATTCATTGAACTTGTTTAAGCTTACACACTCCTTTCTAAACAATTATAGATAGTTAGTGTTTCTGATGTGGGCGGTGCTGAATTCCAAAGATCAAAATGAATATAATCCAGCTTTCCCTTCATGTTACGGATTCCTCTTGTGAATCAAACTCTCTTTTGCATCCCAAAAACACAGTGCTCATAGAACTTCAGTTTACTAATGCCTTGTCCATCAAGAAGTCCCATTTTTTCTCAATTCTATCATGTCATTTTCACTCATATGTCCTAGACGCATATGCCAAAGTCTAGTAACATAATTATCTGACAAGGAAGAGCAAGCGATGATTACATAATCAGTAATAATAGAACCTTGCAAAACATATAACTTGGTAGTCTTTGTCTACCCTTTCATCACAACGAGGGAACCCTTGCTAATCTTCAGAACCCCATTTTCAGCTGTGTACTTGTGAAGTTATAGGTTTTACCTTTGTAAAAGTTATAAGTTTTACCTTTGTTTGAAGATCTCGATCTACACTTAGCTTTATTGTGAATGTAACACCTCTAACCTGTATCCGTCGTTAGAATAGGGTCACGAAACATTACCACGCCCATGTGCCAGCCCGTGTAACTCTCGAACTACAACCTTTTAAAAGCTACAAGGGACACATGGTCATGTGTCAAACACGGCTGAGACACACGCTCGTGTCTTAGGCCGTGTGGATGAGAAATAGGTTGTTTTCAAGCCAATTCTCTCACCCAAAACAAGCTTACACACACAAGCCATTTGTACCTATATTCAAGAATTCAAATGTACTTAAAACATGTATAATAAAACTAGATCTTTATATTTATTCATACAACCAATATGCCAGAAAGGCACCTCAAACACATACGCTAAACAAACCTAAACTTGTGCATATTTAACCATTTATCAATTGACTAGTTTCCATACTAAAACATACCACAATTGACACATATGAACCTTACCATATTAGGTTCATGCCATAGCAATTTAACTTTACCATTTGGACCACTTCTCTCATATATCAAAACCATATAAATGACACAACACTAGCCATTACCAAATGGTTCCAACATCCAATATATATACATACCAAAACATGCCTTAAATGATCACTTTTCTAACATGCCAACACCTACCACTTTGACCATAAAACCATGTATCAATTTGATCATATAAACACCAACCATTAAGCTCAAAGTTCCAAAAGCACACCAACCATCAAGGCATCAAAATAACGTAAGTTTCACAAAATCAAACCAACATTTCATGCCAATATCACACACAAGTATACCAATTTGGCCATTCAAAACATATCATCACTAAACCATTTCAACATTAGCCATCAAGCCCAAAAATGCCAAAATGTCATCAATCATAAACCATAATTAACTGCCAAACATAATGGCAATATCATTAAGCACAAAACACCTATACATGCCATTATAACTGCGACCAAAGCATAAAAATCTACTGAGAAAATCAATTGATAGTGTGATGGATCTCCTACTAGATTCCAACCCGATCGAGCTTTCGATAATCTATAAAGTAAAGGAAAATAACTACGTAAGTAATGCATGCTTAGTAATTTCGTATAAACTTTAAGCATAATATTCCATTTCAATAATAAAATTTATAGAATAAACATAAATCTATGCCACTGCCATAAGATTCATAAATCGATATGATCATCAACCGACAAATAAGTAAGTTCATTAATGTCACATATATTTATCATTCATAATATGTTAGGATTTTATGGGACTTAATAACTAATCATCAACTTTTCTATAAGATTATACACTTTTCAATCTACTTTCTTTTCATTCCATTCCTAATGCTTATCATAAGCCTAAACAACATTATCAATTCCCGACTTAGTGTATTTATCCATGATATAGCTATATTCTTTCATAGCATACGTAAACTTCTCACATATAGTACATCATTCAAACCCATTACTCACTTTTCATCAAATTTCATTTTAACTATGAATTTATCATTTCCTTACATTTCCTCACTCGTTTCATATGCATAACATACAAGATATAAACATAATATCAACCATGACTACAAACTAGTGCATTTAAACCTAGCTCATTTGGAATCAACTACATAATCAACCATTGCATAAGAAATTACATACTTTGATTTATTTCACCTTTTCATGGACATAAGCACGTTACCAATTGAGCACTTATTGTTTCAATGTATTTCATTAAGATTAAACATGATATAATTCAATCATTCACTTTACACAAGCTCAAGCACCACCAACAACACATGTTAGCATAATTGAATATAATTCATGTGAACTTAACATGAATAACCATTATACTTGAGCATGATCCAATTGGATTTATCATCTTTCATAACATATCGTGTTTTCCATGTATCTCCATTTCAATAAGTTTCATACACACATGTCTTGGTTCATGTTGAACACTTACCATTTCTTTTGCATAACACAAAATACATAAACATAACATTTACCATAGTCACAAGCTAGTGATTAAACACATAACTTAGCAATATCATCACATGGTAAGATATGGTACATAAACATAATATCAATTAAATCATACCTTTCATAATCATGAATATTCATACTTCGATCATTTGTAAATCATACCTTTTCATATTTGTCGTAGTGAAGTCAATCAGAACCCTTATCGGAGCTCACACAAGTGTGCTAAATGATGATCGAAACATCTATTTTCTTTAATCGATGGCCGAAACCATCCCTTTTCATGTTCAATGAACACTGTAAAGAGGATTCAAACCCTGGTACACGTTTCATATTGTGTCATAGTCCAACTATGGTCTTACATGTGCATTGTCATGGCCTTGCCATGGTCTTGCACTCATTGTGCCATAACCCAGTTATGGTCTTATCATTAGAATGCCATAGCCCAGCTATGGTCTTACATACATATATACACTTCCATGGTCTAACCATGGTCTTACGTTTAAAAAAAATGTCATAGCCTTGCTATGGTCTTACGTAAACATTGTCATGGTTCAACCATGGTCTTGTACATTTTTATGTTGTGCTGCCATAATGTCTTCCAACCAGGGTCTTATTCATTTCCTTCAAGCTGAAAAATTTGATTCGCATATATATACACAAATAGATAATAATTTATCAAAACGATCATTAATTGAACTAACCAAGTTACGAGCTTACCTGGCTAAATTGTAGAAATGACAAAGTTTAGTGGCATTTTTGGTAATTTTTTATTCTCCTCGATTTCCCACTTGATCTTGATCTAAATTAATAATATCATTCAATTTATTAATTTAGACTTAAAAAATGTATTTTAGGCAATTTTTTCATTTTTTTACATTTTTACAAAATTTTCCCTAAAATTCTACTTTTATTCAATTTAATCCCTGAGCCTAAAACATGCAAATTAGCCATTTTTATTGAAATTTCTTAACAGCCACATATTTTTAGCTTCCAATTCAGCCCATATTTGCAACAATTTCACATCAAATCCTTGTACTTTTACTATCTCAACAATTTACTCCCTAATCGGAAAATTCATCAAAATTACTTAACAAAATACTTTTAAATCTCAACCAACATTTCATATTCATCATTTAACATGTAAAATCGCAAGGTTCATCAATGGCAACATTCAAAATCTTTAAAAAATTTAAAATCGAAGGTACGGGCTAGCTGGACCTAATTGCAACGATCTCAAAAACATAAAATTTAAAAGAAATGGATGAAAAATGGCTTACCATGCAAAGGTATAGCCATAGACGAACCTTGAAGAATTTCCATGGTGAACTCAGTGGTGAACAAAACCAAAATGAAGAAGAAAACTTTATGTTTTCTTATGTTAACATTATTATGTTATTTTAATATTAAAAATAATGTATAAAACATATATAAAATTAAAAGAAATAAAAAATTAAATCATCCACCATCTTAAAAATGGGTAATTTCCCATTAAGTCCATCCAATTATAATTCTTTAATCAATTGACACCTTTAAACTAATAGCGATTGACTTTTTCAACTTTTACAATTTAGTCCTTTTCTCTTAATTAATATCGAAACGTTAAAATTTTTCAATGAAACTTTAATACCACCTTAATGACGTTCCATAAATATTTATAAAAACATTTACAACTCGGTTTATAAAAACGAGGTCTTGATACCTCATTTTCTAAAACTACTTGACCTTAGGGTCTTACCACTTGAACTTTATAAATCGCTTATATAACATAAATTATCAAGTCAATTTAAAAAAAAACCATATTTGACTTGTAAATATTAAATAATAATATTAATGAACTTACTCGTCGGATTTGGTGGCCCCGAAACCACTGAAAAATGAGTTGTTACAGTAAGGATTTCGTTTTTGTGTCCTCCCACGATTATAATCAGTATTTCGTTCTTGTCTCCTACGAACAATGAGATCATCTCCTTGAGAGTCGGATCCAACCACAAGATGTTTCATCTTGTCATACGAGGTTATGCAACCATAGACTTCACATCAACTATGAGAGATTCACGACTAGACAAAATTATATCTTTAAAGGTTGAATAAGACGGCGACAACGAACAAAGTAGAATTAACCTTAAATCTTCTTCATCATACTGAACTTCCAAGGCCTTTAGGTCCGAGAGAATTTCTTTAAACATAGTTAAGTGTTAATGCACATATGCACCTTCCTCCATACGATGAGCATAAAGACACTACTTCATATGCAACTTGCTAGTTAGGGTTTTTGACATGCATAGTTGTTGTAGCTTTGCCCATAATGCAACGACGATCTTCTCCATCATCACGTCCTGTAGAATTTCATTCGAAAAATATAGATGTAATTGTGTTAGAACCTTTTGATCTTTACGCTTCCTCCATCAATTTCAAAGGTATCTTATCTATCCCTAGCAAGGCATCCTCACAATCCATCTGTGCAAGAACTTCCTGCATCTTTGTCTGCCACAATACGAATTTGGTGTTGCGATCCAACGGCAAAATATCATACTTCAGTGTCACCATTACCATGATCGAGATAAGCAACCCGAAAAGCTTTCATACCAATTTGTGAAAACTGAACATGGATAATGAAAATATAGAACGATGGTAAAGCAAGAAAAGAAAGAAAAATAAGAACACACAAATTTTACTTGGAAACTTTTTCGAGAAAAACTTCAGGCAGATGAGAAGAAAATTCACTGATGTTAAAATTCGAATGATACAAGTGGAGTTTTAACTACTTCTATTTATAGGTTGAAAAACCTTATTCTAATTAATGTCAAATAGAATGAGAGAAGTTCTATATGAATTCTACTTGTACAATCAATATCAAATAGAAGAAGAGTAGTTCTATACAGATTCTACTTGTCCAGCCTGGTCTCGGCCCCCGCACTCCTCGATCACAACCCTAGTACAGTTTTATGCTTAATGGGGATCTGTGATGGCTACGACCTTCACCCTTACAAATCCCCCTATTTTGCCACTAAATTTTATTTCTTTAACAGAAATTTGGGTCACACAACTCTAGCAACAAGATTTTTATTAAACGGATCCCTAATGTTATCTTCAAAAGCTACTTTCACTCCATCTACAATTTCTTCGATTACTGCCTTTCGTATTTAGTGATGCTTACGATCAATGTGTTTCGTCCTCTTGTGACTTCTCATTTCCTTGGTATTAACTATTGCAAATTGTTATCACAATACAATGTTATAACTTTTTCCATACCGGGAATAACTTAAAGATTATTTAAGAACTTTTGAAGCCATATTGCTTCTTTCGTTGCCTTAGAAGCAACAACAAAATCAGCCTCAATAGTAAAGTTAGTAGTGCAAGTTTGTTTTACGCTTCTCCATACTATAACTCCACAAATTAGGACGAACACATTTCCTGATGTCAATTTCCTCGAATCGTTATACGTTTGAAAGTCTGAGTCTGTGTATTCTAGTGTATCCAATAGGAGTAAGTTTCTCCCTAGAATACACAAGTATATAATCCTTGGTTCTCTTATGCTCTATAGCTTGCCAATGCTTGATACTAGGATTCGCCTGATACTGACTAACCATTTCTATTGCGAAACGAATTGTAACGCCCCAAAACCCAGTCTAGAAGTTAGACTGAATCTCGGAGGTTCCATCAATCACCGAAGTAATAGAAGAAAAATTTAAAAAAACAAATTATTTAAAATTCCATTACATACATATTTATCCCTTTACGAACCAAGAACATTTAATCTTCTGGATCATAATCAGAAAATAAAACAGATAAGTTTAATTTATTAATAAAGTAAGATTTACGAGAAAAATAAAAAACAGAACTTATACCATAGATTTTATAAAAACTTACAGTTTAAGACCGTATAACAAAAAGGAAACTGAAAAGAACTATTAATTTATTTTTAACCGAGACTGTCCGAGACCTTCTCATACCGAGTCCAGCGTCGGGATTCAGAAATGTACCTGCAAGGGAAACTGAGGAGGGTGAGGTACACGAGCTCAGTGTGAGTCGGAAACTGAACGTAAGAAGCAAAAGGACGAAGAAACAAACCAGAATGCTCTAGAAACATTACCCAAACAACCAATCAGAAATACAAAATATAGATACAAAATTCACAAGCCACGTTTACAAAGTTCCAATCACACACAATACTTACCAACACAAGACTAAGTGCTTTAGTTGATACCAAACAGTACATGCACAGCAACGTTCAGACAAACAACATGTAAACAGATGCAAATGGTATGTAACAAGTCAGAAAGTAATCCCACCCATCCAGCCAAACACCTTTCCGTCCCCCGATCACACCCTAAAAAGAGCTAATTAAGCTCATCCAACCATGCACACCAACTAGGACCTCGAAAGGCCCATCCAACCTTACACACCAAGTATGTGGACTAAGCCACTCAAATGTTAATATGCAGTAAAGCTAACATATGTGTCGTACTGAGCAGTAAACCGCTATATAGACATATTGCAGTTGAAACTGCCAAAACAGATCAGACTCCCTTCTCTTCGCAACCCAACCTAAAAAGATTAATGCATATGCAAAAATGCACACTATACATTATCAGTCACACTAACATAGAAGCTCGTAAGCAGTTAGTCAATTACAGAATCGATGTACACTGTTTCCAGACAACCACAAACCAGATAAACAGAATCAGAAGTATGCATGTTCAATCGACCAAATTCAGAATCTTATATCACAATATTCAAATATTAAGCAACATCACATTAATGAGTCACTTAACTAATGCAACGATTGCTTATAACATATATGGTCGAGCCAAAACAGAGTTCTAATCACCCTTACTAAGGCCTAACAGAGGGTCAGAACACACAAGATCACAAACAAGTCAAAAACAAACACAGTACAAAAGTTGGCGAACACGGCCACATGGTCATGTGGCACCAAAAATCATAGAAAACCCTAATTTATAACTTCACACACCCGTGTGACCACCCGTGTGGCCACCCGTGTGCTCACAAAACCACACCGAAATAGCCTGAAAAACACATAATTCACCACCAAACCAACCCGCAATTACCTAAACCCAAAAGTATACCAGAAATTGCAGATTTTCCTATGATACACCATCAACTCAAAACAAAACAACACCTATATCAAAAAATTGCGGAAACACACTGATATTCGACAATATCGTAGAACCCAAGCAGCAATTAGTTAAAGGAACAGAAAGGTTTTAACACACACACACCTGAATTCGCGATTAATAAAGCCCAAAATAATCGACGCCTCAAATCCATCGATTACGAAACCCCGGTCGACGGAATTGCACAACAACGTAAAAGAAATGGGGTAGAATGAAAGGAACAGAGTTCCAATTGACAGAGAGAAGAAAAAAACAAGAACGTGCTACGAAGAATGTGGGAGAAGAAGAAAAGAAGAAATGTATGGAACAAGAAGAAAAGAACGTGAAAAAGAACTCGAATTCTTTCCAAATAAAATAAAATTAAAACTAATAACTATTTCTAGTTTTAAATAAAAAAAACAAAATAAAAAAAAATATTCCCTCAAAACACTCTTGAGGACTCAAACCAGAGACCCAAAGGCACACTAACATATTACCAACCACCAAACCAGCAGGCCCATTCTTTCACTAAAATGCGGACACGACTTCAAATACTCGAACTAGCCACTGGCCCTACCTACAAATCACAAAACTTCTAACCCCAAATTTTGGGATGTTAAAATTTACCCCTCCTTAAAGAAATTTCGTCCCCAAAATTTTCCACTGATGAAACAGTTGTCTAACACAAACTCTACCACTAAGCTCCCACTGCGCACTCTAAACCCGAGCACTACCATACTATACTTTATCCTTAAAAACTTGCACACATACCCAAACACTTATCCACTGAAGTAGATACACATTTATCCATCACACAAAGAAACGTTATCCAACGAATAAACAACAATGTCATTCAAATAAATCACACACAAAATCACAACAACCATACCTGTCTCAATGTCGTCACGGACACTCCTTAATTCGATGCTCTGTGGACCCGCATTTAAGACACGCTCTCAACCTCTTCCAATAGTCGCCCGAATGGCCCTTCTTACAGTACCCACAAACCGATACGCTTGCCCCATTACCAGAACCATTCACACAACCTCACTAACAACCAACTGCGTTCTTGTACGCTTCGCAGACCAAGGCTCCAACCTCAAGGGACTACGATCCCTTTTCTTCCCACAATCCACACACCTTCCTTGAATTAACTCTTTATTCCTCTCTAAACCAGCCTTAAATAACTTTCTTACCACCTAATTCAACGCCTCAGTACTAACCTCCGCGTTATCTCTACCCAAAGCTGGCAAAATCGCATTAAATTCTGACTCTTGAACAAGCTCACGTCTCGGAGAAGCCAATGACTCTTCGAGAGTCTCACCAGATTGACCCTTCATGCTTGCCATCAAAATCCATATCGATCTTATGACTAACTTAGTGTATCTACATTTTCAGAAAACAAAAACCAAAATAAATACGAAAATCAATATTTCTAATCTTACAGTTACGAATTTTCACCGTGGACCAACATCGGAGTCTAAGACATTTTATCTCCTCAAAATCAGTGAAACAAATATCATTTCAAAATAATGTGGTACGATTTATCAAAACTTTTTTTAAAAATGAACACGCGCGCAAACGAATACGTAAAAATACACGTCAAGTTTTTACAAACCTAGCTCTAATACCACTAAATGTAACGCCCCAAAACCCAGACTAGAAGTTAGACCGAATACCAGAGGTTATATTGATCACCGAAGTGATCGAAGGAAATTTTTACAAAATAAATTATCTCAAATTCCATTACATACATATTTATTACTTTATGAACCAAGAACATTTAATCCTCTGGATCTCAATCAGAAAATAAAACAGATAAGTTTAATTTATGAATAAAGTAAGATTTATGAGAAAAATCAAAAATAGAACTTGTACCATAGATTTTATAAAGCCTTACAGTCTAAGACCGTATTACAAAATGGAAACTGAAAATAAGAACTGTTAATTTATTTTTATTCGAGACTGCCCGAGACCTCCGCATACCGAGTCCAGCATCATAATCCAGAAATGTTCCTGCAAGGGAAACTGAAGGGGGTGAGCTAACGAGCTTAGTGTGAGTCGGAAGCTAAGCATAAGAAGCAAAAGGACGAAGAAACAAACCAGAATGCTTTCAAAACATTACCCAAACAATCGATCAGAAATACAAAATATGGATACAAAATTCACAAGCGACGTTTACAAAGTTTCAATCACACACAATACTTACCCACACAAGACTTAGTACTTTAGTTGATGCCAAACTGTACATGCACCCCAACGTTCAGGCAAACAGCATGTAAACAGATGCAAATGGTATGTAACAAGTCAGAAAGTAATCCCACCCATCCAGCGAAACACCTCTCCATCCCCCAATCACACCACAAAAAGAGCTAATTAAGCTCATCCAACCATGCACACCATATTGGACCTCGAAAGGCCCATCCAACCCTACACACCAAGTATGTGGACTAAGCCACTCAAATGTTAATATGCAACAGAGCTGACATATATGTCGAACTGTGCAGTAAACCACTATACAGACATATTGCAGTTGAAATTGCCAAATTAGATCAGACTCCCTTCTCTTCGCAACCCAACCTAAAAAGATTAATGCATATGCAAAAATGCACACTATACATTATCAGTCACACTAACATAGAAGCTCGTAAACAGTTAGTCAATTACAGAATCGATGTACACAGTTTCCAGACAACCACACACCAGATAAATAGAATCAGAAGTACGCGCGTTCAATCGACCAAATTCAAAATCTTATATCACAATATTCAAATATTAAGCAACATCACATTAACGAGTCACTTAACTAATGCAATGATTGCTTTAATAGATATGTCTGAGCCAAACCCTACCTACAAATACGGACACGAATCCAAATACTCGAACTAGCTACTAACCCTACCTACAAATCACAAAACTTCTAACCCCAAATTCTGGGGAGTTACAATTTACCCCTCCTTAAAGAAATTTCGTCCCTAAAATTTTCCACTAGCGAAACAGTTGTCTAACACAAACTCTACCACTAAGCTCCCACTGCGCACTCTAAACCTGAGCACTACCATACTGTACTTTGACCTTAAAAACTTGCACATATACCCAAACACTTAACCACTGAAGTAGATACACCTTTATCCATCACACAAAAAAATGTTATCCAACGAATAAACAATAATGTCATTCAAATAAATCACACAGAGAATCACAGCAACCTGCAACCAAACCTGTCTCAATGTCGTCGAGGACACTCCTTAATTCGATGCTCCGTGGACCCGGATCTAAGGCACGCTCTCAACCTCTTCAAATAATCGCCCGAATGGCTCTTCTTACAGTACCCACAAATCGATACGCTCGCCCCATTACCAGGACCATTCACACAACCTTCACTAACAACCAACTGCATTCTTATACGCTTCGCAGACAAAGGCTCCAACCTCAAGGGACTACGATCCCTTTTCTTCCCACAATCCACACACCTCCCTTGAACTAACTCTTTATTCCTCTCTAAACTAGCCTCGAAGACATTTTCTAACACCTTTCTTACCACCCGAGTCAAAGCCTCAGTACAAACCTCCACGTTATCTCTAGCCAAAGCTGGCAGAATCGCATTAACTTCTGACTCCTGAACAAGCTCACTTCTCGGAGAAGCTAATGACTTTTCGAGAGTCTCACCAGATTGACCCTAACGATCATGCTTACCATCAAAATCCATATCGGTCTTATGACTAACTTAGTGTATCTACATTTTCAGAAAACAAACACAAAATAAATACGAAAATCAAAATATCTAATCTTATAGTTACGAATTTTCACCCTGGACCAGCATCGAAGTCTAAGACATTTTATCTCCTCAAAAATCAGTGACACAAATATCATTTCAAAATAATGTGGTACGATTTCTCAAACTTTTTTTTTAAAATGAACACGCGCGCACACGGATACGTAAAAATACACGCCGAGTTTTTGCAAACCTACTCTACTACCACTAAATGTAACGCCCCAAAACCCGACCTAGAAGTTAGACCGAATACCGGAGGTTATATTGATCATCGATGTGATCAAATGAAATTTTTACAAAATAAATTATCTCAAATTTCATTACATACATATTTATTACTTTACGAAACAAGAACATTTAATCCTCTGGATCTTCATCAGAAAATAAAACAGATAAGTTTAATGTATGAACAAAGTAAGATTTACGAGAAAAATAAAAAATAGAACTTGTACCACAGATTTTATAAAACCTTACAGTTCAAGACTATATAACAAAATCGAAATTGAAAAGAAGAACTGTTAATTTATTTTTATCCGAGACTGTCCGAGACCTCTGCATATCGAGTTCAGTGTCAGAATTCAAAAATGTATCTGTAAGGGAAATTGAGGGGGGTGAGCGACACAAGCTTAGTGGGAGTCGGAAACTAAACGTAAGAAGCAAAATGACGAAGAAACAAACCAAAATGCTTTCAAAACATTACCCAAACAATTGATCAGAAATACAAAATACGAATACAAAATTTAAAAGCTGCATTTACAAAGTTTCAATCACACACAATACTTACCAACACAAGACTTAGTAATTTAGTTGACACCAAACATTATATGCACCCCAACGTTCAGACAAACAACATGTAAAAAGATGCAAATGGTATATAACAAGACAAAAAGTATTCCCACCCATCCAGCCAAACACCTCTCTGTCCCTCGATGAAATCCTAAATAGAGCTAATTAAGCTCATCCAACCATGCACACCACATAGGACCTCGAAAGGCCAATCCAATCCTAAACACCAAGTATGTGGACTAAGCCACTCAAATGTTAATATGCAGCAGAGCTGACAGATATGTCGTATTGTGCGGTAAACTGCTATACAGACGTATTCCAGTTGAAACTGCAAAAACAGATCAAACTCCCAAGATTGACCTTAACGATCATGCTTACTATCAGAATCCATATCGGTCTTGTGACTAACTTAGAATATCTACATTTTTAGAAAACAAACACAAAATAAATACGAAAATCAATATTTCTAACCTTACAGTTACGAACTTTCACCCTGGACCAGCATCAGAGTCTAAGACATTTTATCTCCTCAAAATAAGTGAAACAAATATCATTTTAAAAGACTGTGGTACAGTTTATCAAAACTTTTTTTTAAAACGAACACGCGCGCACACGGGTACATAAATATATAGGTCGAGTTTTTGCAAACTAGGCTCTGATAGCACTGAATATAAAGCCCCAAAAGTCGACCTAGAAGTTAGACTGAATCCCGAAGGTTACAGTGATCACCGAAGTGATCGAAATAAAGTTCTACAAAAATAAATTATATCAAATTCCATTACATACATATTTATCCCTTTATGAACAAAGAATATTCAATCTTCTGAATCTCAATCAGAAAATAAAACAGATCAGTTTAATTTATGAATAAAGTAAGATTTACGAGAAAAATAAAAAATAGAACTTGTGCCATAGATTTTATAAAACCTTACAGTTCAAGACCGTATAACAAAATGGAAACTGCAAAGAAGAACTATTAATTTATTTTTAATCGAGACTGTTGAGACCTCCGCATATCGAGTCCAGTGTCAGAATTCAGAAATGTACCTGCAAGGGAAACTGAGGGGGTGAGCTACATGAGCTCCTTGTGAGCCCAAAACTAAACGTAAGAAGCAAAAGGACGAAGAAACAAACCAGAATGCTCTAGAAACATTACCCAAACAACCAATCAGAAATACAAAATATAGATACAAAATTCACAAGCCACGTTTACAAAGTTCCAATCACACACAATACTTACCAACACAAGACTAAGTGCTTTAGTTGATACCAAACAGTACATGCACAGCAACGTTCAGACAAACAACATGTAAACAGATGCAAATGGTATGTAACAAGTCAGAAAGTAATCCCACCCATCCAGCCAAACACCTTTCCGTCCCCCGATCACACCCTAAAAAGAGCTAATTAAGCTCATCCAACCATGCACACCAACTAGGACCTCGAAAGGCCCATCCAACCTTACACACCAAGTATGTGGACTAAGCCACTCAAATGTTAATATGCAGTAAAGCTAACATATGTGTCGTACTGAGCAGTAAACCGCTATATAGACATATTGCAGTTGAAACTGCCAAAACAGATCAGACTCCCTTCTCTTCGCAACCCAACCTAAAAAGATTAATGCATATGCAAAAATGCACACTATACATTATCAGTCACACTAACATAGAAGCTCGTAAGCAGTTAGTCAATTACAGAATCGATGTACACTGTTTCCAGACAACCACAAACCAGATAAACAGAATCAGAAGTATGCATGTTCAATCGACCAAATTCAGAATCTTATATCACAATATTCAAATATTAAGCAACATCACATTAATGAGTCACTTAACTAATGCAACGATTGCTTATAACATATATGGTCGAGCCAAAACAGAGTTCTAATCACCCTTACTAAGGCCTAACAGAGGGTCAGAACACACAAGATCACAAACAAGTCAAAAACAAACACAGTACAAAAGTTGGCGAACACGGCCACATGGTCATGTGGCACCAAAAATCATAGAAAACCCTAATTTATAACTTCACACACCCGTGTGACCACCCGTGTGGCCACCCGTGTGCTCACAAAACCACACCGAAATAGCCTGAAAAACACATAATTCACCACCAAACCAACCCGCAATTACCTAAACCCAAAAGTATACCAGAAATTGCAGATTTTCCTATGATACACCATCAACTCAAAACAAAACAACACCTATATCAAAAAATTGCGGAAACACACTGATATTCGACAATATCGTAGAACCCAAGCAGCAATTAGTTAAAGGAACAGAAAGGTTTTAACACACACACACCTGAATTCGCGATTAATAAAGCCCAAAATAATCGACGCCTCAAATCCATCGATTACGAAACCCCGGTCGACGGAATTGCACAACAACGTAAAAGAAATGGGGTAGAATGAAAGGAACAGAGTTCCAATTGACAGAGAGAAGAAAAAAACAAGAACGTGCTACGAAGAATGTGGGAGAAGAAGAAAAGAAGAAATGTATGGAACAAGAAGAAAAGAACGTGAAAAAGAACTCGAATTCTTTCCAAATAAAATAAAATTAAAACTAATAACTATTTCTAGTTTTAAATAAAAAAACAAAATAAAAAAAAATATTCCCTCAAAACACTCTTGAGGACTCAAACCAGAGACCCAAAGGCACACTAACATATTACCAACCACCAAACCAGCAGGCCCATTCTTTCACTAAAATGCGGACACGACTTCAAATACTCGAACTAGCCACTGGCCCTACCTACAAATCACAAAACTTCTAACCCCAAATTTTGGGATGTTAAAATTTACCCCTCCTTAAAGAAATTTCGTCCCCAAAATTTTCCACTGATGAAACAGTTGTCTAACACAAACTCTACCACTAAGCTCCCACTGCGCACTCTAAACCCGAGCACTACCATACTATACTTTATCCTTAAAAACTTGCACACATACCCAAACACTTATCCACTGAAGTAGATACACATTTATCCATCACACAAAGAAACGTTATCCAACGAATAAACAACAATGTCATTCAAATAAATCACACACAAAATCACAACAACCATACCTGTCTCAATGTCGTCACGGACACTCCTTAATTCGATGCTCTGTGGACCCGCATTTAAGACACGCTCTCAACCTCTTCCAATAGTCGCCCGAATGGCCCTTCTTACAGTACCCACAAACCGATACGCTTGCCCCATTACCAGAACCATTCACACAACCTCACTAACAACCAACTGCGTTCTTGTACGCTTCGCAGACCAAGGCTCCAACCTCAAGGGACTACGATCCCTTTTCTTCCCACAATCCACACACCTTCCTTGAATTAACTCTTTATTCCTCTCTAAACCAGCCTTAAATAACTTTCTTACCACCTAATTCAACGCCTCAGTACTAACCTCCGCGTTATCTCTACCCAAAGCTGGCAAAATCGCATTAAATTCTGACTCTTGAACAAGCTCACGTCTCGGAGAAGCCAATGACTCTTCGAGAGTCTCACCAGATTGACCCTTCATGCTTGCCATCAAAATCCATATCGATCTTATGACTAACTTAGTGTATCTACATTTTCAGAAAACAAAAACCAAAATAAATACGAAAATCAATATTTCTAATCTTACAGTTACGAATTTTCACCGTGGACCAACATCGGAGTCTAAGACATTTTATCTCCTCAAAATCAGTGAAACAAATATCATTTCAAAATAATGTGGTACGATTTATCAAAACTTTTTTTAAAAATGAACACGCGCGCAAACGAATACGTAAAAATACACGTCAAGTTTTTACAAACCTAGCTCTAATACCACTAAATGTAACGCCCCAAAACCCAGACTAGAAGTTAGACCGAATACCAGAGGTTATATTGATCACCGAAGTGATCGAAGGAAATTTTTACAAAATAAATTATCTCAAATTCCATTACATACATATTTATTACTTTATGAACCAAGAACATTTAATCCTCTGGATCTCAATCAGAAAATAAAACAGATAAGTTTAATTTATGAATAAAGTAAGATTTATGAGAAAAATCAAAAATAGAACTTGTACCATAGATTTTATAAAGCCTTACAGTCTAAGACCGTATTACAAAATGGAAACTGAAAATAAGAACTGTTAATTTATTTTTATTCGAGACTGCCCGAGACCTCCGCATACCGAGTCCAGCATCATAATCCAGAAATGTTCCTGCAAGGGAAACTGAAGGGGGTGAGCTAACGAGCTTAGTGTGAGTCGGAAGCTAAGCATAAGAAGCAAAAGGACGAAGAAACAAACCAGAATGCTTTCAAAACATTACCCAAACAATCGATCAGAAATACAAAATATGGATACAAAATTCACAAGCGACGTTTACAAAGTTTCA
Organism: Gossypium hirsutum; assembly: GCF_007990345.1. Lineage (NCBI taxonomy): Eukaryota > Viridiplantae > Streptophyta > Magnoliopsida > Malvales > Malvaceae > Gossypium > Gossypium hirsutum. The sequence goes on along the minus strand of NC_053445.1, from coordinate 17,346,297 downwards.
ATCACACACAATACTTACCCACACAAGACTTAGTACTTTAGTTGATGCCAAACTGTACATGCACCCCAACGTTCAGGCAAACAGCATGTAAACAGATGCAAATGGTATGTAACAAGTCAGAAAGTAATCCCACCCATCCAGCGAAACACCTCTCCATCCCCCAATCACACCACAAAAAGAGCTAATTAAGCTCATCCAACCATGCACACCATATTGGACCTCGAAAGGCCCATCCAACCCTACACACCAAGTATGTGGACTAAGCCACTCAAATGTTAATATGCAACAGAGCTGACATATATGTCGAACTGTGCAGTAAACCACTATACAGACATATTGCAGTTGAAATTGCCAAATTAGATCAGACTCCCTTCTCTTCGCAACCCAACCTAAAAAGATTAATGCATATGCAAAAATGCACACTATACATTATCAGTCACACTAACATAGAAGCTCGTAAACAGTTAGTCAATTACAGAATCGATGTACACAGTTTCCAGACAACCACACACCAGATAAATAGAATCAGAAGTACGCGCGTTCAATCGACCAAATTCAAAATCTTATATCACAATATTCAAATATTAAGCAACATCACATTAACGAGTCACTTAACTAATGCAATGATTGCTTTAATAGATATGTCTGAGCCAAACCCTACCTACAAATACGGACACGAATCCAAATACTCGAACTAGCTACTAACCCTACCTACAAATCACAAAACTTCTAACCCCAAATTCTGGGGAGTTACAATTTACCCCTCCTTAAAGAAATTTCGTCCCTAAAATTTTCCACTAGCGAAACAGTTGTCTAACACAAACTCTACCACTAAGCTCCCACTGCGCACTCTAAACCTGAGCACTACCATACTGTACTTTGACCTTAAAAACTTGCACATATACCCAAACACTTAACCACTGAAGTAGATACACCTTTATCCATCACACAAAAAAATGTTATCCAACGAATAAACAATAATGTCATTCAAATAAATCACACAGAGAATCACAGCAACCTGCAACCAAACCTGTCTCAATGTCGTCGAGGACACTCCTTAATTCGATGCTCCGTGGACCCGGATCTAAGGCACGCTCTCAACCTCTTCAAATAATCGCCCGAATGGCTCTTCTTACAGTACCCACAAATCGATACGCTCGCCCCATTACCAGGACCATTCACACAACCTTCACTAACAACCAACTGCATTCTTATACGCTTCGCAGACAAAGGCTCCAACCTCAAGGGACTACGATCCCTTTTCTTCCCACAATCCACACACCTCCCTTGAACTAACTCTTTATTCCTCTCTAAACTAGCCTCGAAGACATTTTCTAACACCTTTCTTACCACCCGAGTCAAAGCCTCAGTACAAACCTCCACGTTATCTCTAGCCAAAGCTGGCAGAATCGCATTAACTTCTGACTCCTGAACAAGCTCACTTCTCGGAGAAGCTAATGACTTTTCGAGAGTCTCACCAGATTGACCCTAACGATCATGCTTACCATCAAAATCCATATCGGTCTTATGACTAACTTAGTGTATCTACATTTTCAGAAAACAAACACAAAATAAATACGAAAATCAAAATATCTAATCTTATAGTTACGAATTTTCACCCTGGACCAGCATCGAAGTCTAAGACATTTTATCTCCTCAAAAATCAGTGACACAAATATCATTTCAAAATAATGTGGTACGATTTCTCAAAACTTTTTTTTTAAAATGAACACGCGCGCACACGGATACGTAAAAATACACGCCGAGTTTTTGCAAACCTACTCTACTACCACTAAATGTAACGCCCCAAACCCGACCTAGAAGTTAGACCGAATACCGGAGGTTATATTGATCATCGATGTGATCAAATGAAATTTTTACAAAATAAATTATCTCAAATTTCATTACATACATATTTATTACTTTACGAAACAAGAACATTTAATCCTCTGGATCTTCATCAGAAAATAAAACAGATAAGTTTAATGTATGAACAAAGTAAGATTTACGAGAAAAATAAAAAATAGAACTTGTACCACAGATTTTATAAAACCTTACAGTTCAAGACTATATAACAAAATCGAAATTGAAAAGAAGAACTGTTAATTTATTTTTATCCGAGACTGTCCGAGACCTCTGCATATCGAGTTCAGTGTCAGAATTCAAAAATGTATCTGTAAGGGAAATTGAGGGGGGTGAGCGACACAAGCTTAGTGGGAGTCAGAAACTAAACGTAAGAAGCAAAATGACGAAGAAACAAACCAAAATGCTTTCAAAACATTACCCAAACAATTGATCAGAAATACAAAATACGAATACAAAATTTAAAAGCTGCATTTACAAAGTTTCAATCACACACAATACTTACCAACACAAGACTTAGTAATTTAGTTGACACCAAACATTATATGCACCCCAACGTTCAGACAAACAACATGTAAAAAGATGCAAATGGTATATAACAAGACAAAAAGTATTCCCACCCATCCAGCCAAACACCTCTCTGTCCCTCGATGAAATCCTAAATAGAGCTAATTAAGCTCATCCAACCATGCACACCACATAGGACCTCGAAAGGCCAATCCAATCCTAAACACCAAGTATGTGGACTAAGCCACTCAAATGTTAATATGCAGCAGAGCTGACAGATATGTCGTATTGTGCGGTAAACTGCTATACAGACGTATTCCAGTTGAAACTGCAAAAACAGATCAAACTCCCAAGATTGACCTTAACGATCATGCTTACTATCAGAATCCATATCGGTCTTGTGACTAACTTAGAATATCTACATTTTTAGAAAACAAACACAAAATAAATACGAAAATCAATATTTCTAACCTTACAGTTACGAACTTTCACCCTGGACCAGCATCAGAGTCTAAGACATTTTATCTCCTCAAAATAAGTGAAACAAATATCATTTTAAAAGACTGTGGTACAGTTTATCAAAACTTTTTTTTAAAACGAACACGCGCGCACACGGGTACATAAATATATAGGTCGAGTTTTTGCAAACTAGGCTCTGATAGCACTGAATATAAAGCCCCAAAAGTCGACCTAGAAGTTAGACTGAATCCCGAAGGTTACAGTGATCACCGAAGTGATCGAAATAAAGTTCTACAAAAATAAATTATATCAAATTCCATTACATACATATTTATCCCTTTATGAACAAAGAATATTCAATCTTCTGAATCTCAATCAGAAAATAAAACAGATCAGTTTAATTTATGAATAAAGTAAGATTTACGAGAAAAATAAAAAATAGAACTTGTGCCATAGATTTTATAAAACCTTACAGTTCAAGACCGTATAACAAAATGGAAACTGCAAAGAAGAACTATTAATTTATTTTTAATCGAGACTGTTGAGACCTCCGCATATCGAGTCCAGTGTCAGAATTCAGAAATGTACCTGCAAGGGAAACTGAGGGGGTGAGCTACATGAGCTCCTTGTGAGCCCAAAACTAAACGTAAGAAGCAAAAGGACGAAGAAACAAACTAGAATGCTCTCAAAACATTACCCGAACAACCGATTAGAAATACAAAATACAGATACAAAATTCACAAGCCGCATTTACAAAGTTCCAATCACACATAATACTTACCCACACAAGACTAAGTACTTTAGTTGATACCAAACAGTACATGCACCCCAACATTCAGACAAAGAAGATGTAAACATATGCAAATGGTATGTAACAAGTTAGAAAGTAATCGCATCCATCCAGCCAAACACCTCTCCGTCCCCTGATCACACCCCAAAAAGAGCTAATTAAGGTCATCCAACCATGCACACCGCATAGGACCTCGAAAGGCCCATCCAACCCTACACACCAAGTATGTGGACTAAGCCACTCAAATGTTAATATGCAGCAGAGCTGACATATATGTCGTACTATGCGGTAAACTACTATACAGATGTATAACAGTTGAAACTCCCAAAACAGATCAAACTCCCTTCTCTTCACAACCCAACCTAAAAGGATTAATGCATGTGCAAATATACACACCATACATTATCGTCACACAGACACAAAAGCTCGTAAACTGTCAGTTAATTATAGAATCGATGTACATAGTTTCCAGATAATCACACACCATATAAACAGAATCAGAAATACGCACGTTCAGTCGACCAAATTCAGAACCTTATATCATAATATTCAAAGATTAAGCAACATCACATTAACGAGTCACTTAACTAATGCAATGATTGCTTTAACACATATGTCTTAGCCAAAACAGAGTCTTAACCACCCTTACTAAGGCCTAACCGAGGTTCAGAACAGACTAGATCACAAACAAGTCAAAGACAGACATAGTACTAAAGTTGGCGACATAAGGCCACACCACCATGTGGCACAAAAAATCATCGAAAACCCTAGTTCCCAACTTCACATGGCCATGTGACCCGTCCGTGTGGCCACCAGTGTGCTCATGAAACCACACCGAAATAGCCTGAAAAACACGTAATTCACCACCAAATTGACCCTTAATTACCTAAACCCAAAAGTATACCAGAAATTCCAGATTTTCCTATGATACACCTTCAACTCAAAACAAAACTACACCTATATAAAATAATTTTGGAAACACACCAAAATAGTCGAACATCGCAGAACCTTAGCAACAATTCGCACATACACCTGAGTTTGCGATTAAAACGCCTAAAATAATTGACACCTCAAATCCATCGATTCTAGAACCCCTATCAACGAAATTGCACAACAACGTAAAAAAATGGAGTAGAATCAAAGGAACAAAGTTCTAATTGACAAAGAGAAGAAAAAAAAGAACGTGCTTAAGAGAATGTGGGAGAAGAAGAAAAGAAGAAAACGTATGGAACAAGAAGAAAAGAACGTGAAAAAGAACTTGACTTTTTTCCAAATAAAATAAAATTAAAACTAATAAATATTTCTAATTTTAAATCAAAACAAAACAAAATTGAAAAAAATAGTCCCTCAAAACACTCTTGAGGACTCGAACTAGAGACCCAAAGGCACACTAACACACTACCAACCACCAAACCAGCAGGCCCATCCTTTCACTAAAACGCGGACTTGACTTAAAATGCCCAAACTAGCCACTGACCTTACCTACAAATCACAAAACTTCTAACCCAAAATTCTGGGGTGTTATAACTCACCCCTCCTTAAAGAAATTTCGTCCCTAAATATTCCCACTAATGGAACAGTTGTGTAAGAAAAACTCTACCACTACGCTCTTGCTGCGCACTCTAAACCCGAGCACTACCATACTATACTTTGACCTTAAAAACTCGCAAACATACCCAAACACTTAAGCACAGTAGCAGATACACATTTCTCTATCACACACACAAACGTTATCCAACAAATAAACAACACTATCATTCAAATAAATCACATAGAAGATCACAACAACCTGCAATCATACCTGTCTCAAAGTTGTCGTGGACACGCCATAATTCTATGCTCCGTGGACTTGCATCTAAGACATGCTCCCAATTTCTTCCAACAGTCGCCCGAATGACTCTTCTTACAGTGCCCACAAACTGATACGCTTGCCCTATTACCAGAACCATTTACACAACCTTTACTAACACCCAACGCGTTCTTATACGCTTCGCAGACCAAGGCTCCAACCTCAAGGGACTACAATCCCTTTTCTTCCCACAATCCACACACCACCCTTGAATTAACTCTCTATTCTTCTCTAAACTAGCCTAAAAAACTTTCTCTAACACCTTTCTCACCACCCAAGTCAACGCCTCGATACCAACCTCCAGGTTATCGCTACCTGAAGCTGGCAGAACCACATTGATTTCTGACTCCTAAACAAGCTCACATCCTGGAGAAGCCAATGACTCTTCGAGAGTCTCACCAGATTGACCCAAACGATCATGCTTACCATCAAAATCTATATTGGTCCTGTGACTAACTTAGAGTATCTATATTTTTAGAAAACAAACACAAAATAAATACGAAAATCTACATTTCTAATCTTATAGTTTCGAATTTTCACCATGGACGAGCATCAGAATCTCAGACATTTTATCTCCTCAAAATCAGTGAAACACATATCATTTTAAAATATTGTGGTACGATTTATCAAAACTTTTTTTTAAAATGAACACGCGCGCACATGGATACATAAATATACAGGCCAAATGTTTACAAACTTGGCTTTGATACCACTGAATGTAAGGCCCCAAAACCCGACCAAGAAGTTAGACCGAATCCCGAAGGTTACATTGATCACCGAAGTGATCGAAAGAAAGTTTTCCAAAAATAAATTATCTCAAATACCATTACATACATATTTATCCCTTTACGAACCAAGAACATTTAATCTTCTGGATCTCAATCAGAAAATAAAACAGATAAGTTTAATTTATAAATAAAGTAAGATTTATGAGAAAAATCAAAAACAAAACTTGTTCCACAAATTTTATAAAACCTTATAGTTCAAGACCGTATAACAAAATGGATACTGAAAAGAAGAACTATTAATTTATTTTTAACCGAGACTGTCTGAGACCTCCGTATACGGAGTCTAGCATCAGAATTCAGAAATATACATGCAAGGGAAACTGAGGGGGTGAGCTACACGATCTCAATGTGAGCCCGAAACTAAACGTAAGAAGCAAAAGGATGAAGAAGTCCAGCATCAGAATTCGGAAATGTACCATCAAGGGAAACTGAGAGGGGTGAGGTACATGAGCTCAGTGTGAGCCCGAAACTAAACGTAAGAAGCAAAAGGACTAAGAAACAAACTAGAAGTGATACGAACTCGTCTCGTGATGTTTTGAGTCGTATGTGTTGCCCAATCGTGAATTGAGTAAGGATGGATTCGTTTCGGTTTTAAAATGAAACAAAATAGAGATAATGGCTTCAAACAAAGGTAATAAACAAAATAAAGAGGAAACAATAACAAATTAATTGGCTAAGACCGAGAATGAACCAACAATAACGAATTGTTGACCCGAATCTAAAAATGGTCTTTAGGTGTTTTTCGGTTAAAGGAATTAGGAAAGGAACCTTGATCCACTATCAACTATGATAGGAACCAAAGGTATATTGAACGCCACACCAAAGGTGATAAGTTCAGCAACAAAGAAAAGATGGACGCCACAAGCAATGCTTGATAACTCAAATCAATTCCGAAAGAACAAAGAGAATTGGATAGCTCACAATTCAAATATTTCATCTATATTCAGCAAAAAGTTCTCTCTCTATGGCTAATTACATTTATTTATAATGCTAAAACAAGGTAACCGAATGGTCAAAAACATCCACTTAATGTGCCATAAAAAAACTGATGTCTTTTCTTATTCTTTGAACCAAATAACTCCTTCCATAAATTCACTTTAATTCAGCTGATTTGAATGTCTTTAATGGCTTAGAAAATGACTCTTGAGTTGTCCTTGGCTAGTTGAATAGACACCATCTCTTAACCAGCTCCTTAATGACATTCAAAGGCTTGAATAATTTCTCTTGAAAGCTCCAAAAACGGCTGGAAGTGGAAGAGTTGCTGCTGAATTTTAAAGGGCATAAAATGCTCTTTAAAAACTCCTTTTAATGATCTTTAAGCTCCTTTTTTAACAGCCCCTTTAATTGTAACTCAAAAGAACTTGAACAGCCACTTAATTAAATGTGTAACAGCCTTGAATTGTAACCACTATAAGCTAAAAAGTCACCTGTAATAAACACATTAAAATGAGTTTATTAAACACATTAAAACACTTATTAATCATAACACATATTAAACTTACTTAAATAAATAACTAAAACATATGCAATAATTATTCCAGCAACTAGTTTAATTAAAGAAGCATATTTTAAAGAACTTAATTTATGCATCAATAAATAATCCTAGGAACTAGATCAATTAAGAACAACACTTATTAAATAAAGTTCAGCAAAAAAACACTTATTAATTAAAACTAAGATGAGTTGAATAAATGTTCAGCAACTCATTTATTAAACTAAGATGCTTAAATGCATGGTTTTGAAATGCAAATTTAACTAACATGAAAGTTACATAATTAAACTAACTTGACTTAATTTAATGATGCAAACTTAACTAACATGAAAGTTACATAATGCATGACTTTATTAAATGCAGAACACATATTAATGATGTGCAAACTATGACATAATTAAAAACACAAACTAAAATAACTAAAAATTAATGAATCATAGTCCTTATTTTCCAGCAGCCAAATTGACAAACTAAAATTAAAAACTTCATTTTGCACTTGGGCCCCTCGAGTTTGGACCAATCTCGGTAGCGTCGAGTTGTGTCGTAACATGATGCGACCGGGATCGCATCATACCCTCCCTCTTGAAAACGATTTGTCCTCAAATCGGGCCACTTGCTCGAGAAAAAATTTTCAAGATCATGACCCCCTTTGTTCATGATCCGGACAGAATTATTTTCAAAATTTTGAGAACCACAAATGGCTCGGCTAGAAAGAAGGTCATTTGCATGCCATCCCTCTTTAGGAGGGTACCACCTAACATCGTCACCTACAAAACAATAAAACAATTAGTTACACAATGAAGGTTAAACACAAAAGAACTTTCTGGGATTTTAGTCACAACTTGAACAAATAAACTCAAAAGAACAACACATGAATCAATACTGGGATCAAAAATAGAAATTGGTTTTACCTTTTTCTTCGATGGAAACAAACCTGATTCACAAGGTATTTGAAGATTATAGTTTTGAAAATTAGAATTCCATGGTCCAAATCCCTTGAACAATGATATGGAACAGCATTCACCGGGATCAAAGACAAAGTTTTTGTTCACCATTTCAATTTGACCAGAAATATTTGTGGCTAATAACTTATGAAGAACTTGAAGCACATTAAAGTTAAAATCATGCAACACATGTTTGAATCCATTAAGCAACAATATACAACAACCTCCAAAATCAAAAATTTGATTTTGACTTGGCAAGCCAATGAAATTAACATGTTTGGTTTTCGAACTAAATAAAGATAAAAGTTGAAGCAAATAGAAGAGGTCAACACATTGATTCAAAATACAATTTTGATACTCACCTTCGCTTGACGTCAACTTAGGAATACAGGCTCCGGGTTTAAAAACATGGTTTTGATCGGTCATTCCGTAACGTAACAAAAACTTCACTTTCACCAAGACATCACACATGCCAAATAAAGAAGATGTAGGCAAAAATAAATTCAAACAATCAAATCTCTCAAATCTCATGCAAATATACGAAGATCTCACGCTAAGAGTTAAAAAATTTTCATTACCATCACGATCAAACAGATTGAGCGTTTCACATGAAAGCTCTTTATCAAACATGATCAGATTTTGTATTTGTGGATTTAATCGAACAACATCAAAGGATTTTTCAACACAAAACTTATTGAGTGAACAACTCTTCATGCCTCCACTTAAAACGAATTTATGAACCACAAATAGCGAGTAACAATTAACCAAATCAAAATAAGGAGATGTTTTTAAAACTAAGTTATCGGAGATTTTATCAACAACTTTCAAACCTGATTGCCATGATTCATTGACTAAAAACTCCTTACCTTGCTTACCTTTAAGCGCTTGAACCTTACCTTTTTCGATCAAATGGAATCGTCTCTCATCAAGAAGGTAATGAAGTTGAAACTTGTCATTTGAATCTCTAGAAACCTGGAAAGAAGAAACAATACGAGGACAACTTGCAGATTGGTTAGTAAAAACATTCCTCGCTTTTTCTTGTTGACTTTCATCTTTTCCACTCGTTTCTTTTTCAACTTCTCGTTCTTTTCCCACAATCTCTTTGTTTGTTGAAAACTCACTTTCACTCATCAATTCTCTTTCATTTTCAACAACACTTGTTTCTCGCACTCTTTCTTTTCTTTCTCCAATCTTTTTCTCTTTTTCAATTTTTGTTTCTTTTTCGGTTTCTTTTTCTCTCGTCACTCTTTTTCTTCTCTCAACTTTATTACAAAATGGCGATAATACAAAAGAATCAGAACAATAGACTTTTCGTTGGAAAGAAGTGCAAGAATCTTCATAAGAGTCACGATCAACTCTTCGTGAATAAACCTCCATGGATGAGTTCTTATACGAGACACATTCACTTCTTCGTAAGGATTTTTCCGTAGATGAATACTTTGTTGCATACGAAGAATGACTTGTGCTTTCTCGTTCGTTACCTTGATAGGCTTCAAACTTGTAGCTGGATTTATTTCGGGCTAAATTCCTTGAAGAATAGGAATCTGGATAAGGGTCTCTTTTCACATATTCGTTGAATGTTCGTCTCCTTGATGATCTCATTTCCGTCCTTTCATTTGGATAAATTTGCTCCCGTTGGGTTCTTGCTCGATGACTCCGCTCTTCGACACGATCCAATCGTTTCTTGATGGGTTTGAGTTTTCGATCAAATAGATGCTCCATTTCATGCGTAAAGGCTTGGAGTGTAAAATCTGGCACACTTCCTCCAACAATTCTTACAGGACGGAATCCAACTCCCTCGTCTGAATTTTTTTCCAGACTTCGTGACATTTTTTTTAAGAACTCACAACAAAGAATCTCACTATCCACTCACAAAGAAATCTCACACACTTGGCTTTTATACTCTCGAATAAACTCACCACTCTCTTGCCTCTTTCCACTCACTCCTCCTCTCTAAGTTCTTAGGAATTATTTAAACTTAAAAAGCAGTTGTTGTGGGTCGGCTTACAACCTTGATGTTTGGGCTTGGTAAGAATATTGTAGGACAAAGGAAAGTAGGCTTGAATCAAGAAATGAAAGATTGGATGTGGCGAAATAGTAGAAGGTAGTAATAACTATAATTTGGGCAGCAAACAATAACAAAATTTCAAAACTAGCTTCTTCTTTTTTTTCACGAAATTTTTTTTTCACGAATTTTTTTTTCATGAAAATTTTTTTTCAACTTGATATCCAATCTCTTGAGTTTGAATGGAAACCAAAATTTTTTTTTTGAATTTTTTTTTTGAATTTTTTTTCGAAATTTTTTTTGAAGAAACTACTATACCGTATTGCCGACAATGTCGATTCTTACTCCAAATTCGCTATCTCTGATACCAATTTGATACGAACTCGTCTCGTGATATTTTGAGTCGTATGTGTTGCCCAATCGTGAATTGAGTAAGGATGGATTCGTTTCGGTTTTAAAATGAAACAAAATAGAGATAATGGCTTCAAACAAAGTTAATAAACAAAATAAAGAGGAAACAATAACAAATTAATTGGCTAAGACCGAAAATGAACCAACAATAACGAATTGTTGACCCGAATCTCAAAATGGTCTTTAGGTGTTTTTCGGTTAAAGGAATCAGGAAAGGAACCTTGACCCACTATCAACTATGATAGGAACCAAAGGTATATTGAACGCCACACAAAAGGTGATAAGTTCAGCAACAAAGAAAAGATGGACGCCACAAGCAATGCTTGATAAGTCAAATCAATTCCGAAAGAACAAAGAGAATTGGATAGCTCACAATTCAAATATTTCATCTATATTTAGCAAAAAGTTCTCTCTCTATGGCTGATTACATCTATTTATAATGCTAAAACAAGGTAACCGAATGGTCAAAAACATCCACTTAATGTGCCATAAAAAAACTGATGTCTTTTCTTATTCTTTGAACCAAATAACTCCTTCCATAAATTCACTTTAATTCAGCTGATTTGAATGTCTTTAATGGCTTAGAAAATGACTCTTGAGTTGTCCTTGGCTAGTTGAATAGACACCATCTCTTAACCAGCTCCTTAATGACATTCAAAGGCTTGAATAATTTCTCTTGAAAGCTCCAAAAACGGCTGGAAGTGGAAGAGTTGCTGCTGAATTTTAAAGGGCATAAAATGCTCTTTAAAAACTCCTTTTAATGATCTTTAAGCTCCTTTTTTAACAGCCCCTTTAATTGTAACTCAAAAGAACTTGAACAGCCACTTAATTAAATGTGTAACAGCCTTGAATTGTAACCACTATAAGCTAAAAAGTCACCTGCAATAAACACATTAAAATGAGTTTATTAAACACATTAAAACACTTATTAATCATAACACATATTAAACTTACTTAAATAAATGAACTAAAACATATATGTAATAATTATTCCAGCAACTAGTTTAATTAAAGAAGCATATTTTAAAGAACTTAATTTATGCATCAATAAATAATCCTAGAACTAGATCAATTAAGAACAACACTTATTAAATAAAGTTCAGCAAAAAAACACTTATTAATTAAAACTAAGATGAGTTGAATAAATGTCCAGCAACTCATTTATTAAACTAAGATGCTTAAATGCATGGTTTTGAAATGCAAATTTAACTAACATGAAAGTTACATAATTAAACTAACTTGACTTAATTTAATGATGCAAACTTAACTAACATGAAAGTTACATAATGCATGACTTTATTAAATGCAGAACACATATTAATGATGTGCAAACTATGACATAATTAAAAACACAAACTAAAATAACTAAAAATTAATGAATCATAGTCCTTATTTTCCAGCAGCCAAATTGACAAACTAAAATTAAAAACTTCATTTTGCACTTGGGCCCCTCGAGTTTGGACCAATCTCGGTAGCGTCGAGTTGTGTCGTAACATGATGCGACCGGGATCGCATCAAGAAGGCTCTCAAAATATTACTCGAACAACCGATCAGAAATACAAAATACGGATGCAAAATTCACAAGCCGCATTTACAAAGTTCCAATCACACATAATACTTACCCACACAAGACTAAGTACTTTAGTTGATACCAAACAATACATGCACCCCAACGTTCAGACAAAAAACATGTAAACAGATGCAAATGGTATGTAACAAGTTAGAAAGTAATCGCACCCATCCAGCCAAACACCTCTCCGTCCCCTGATCACACCCTAAAAAGAGCTAAAGCTCATCCAACCATGCACACCACACAGGACCTCGAAAGGCCCATCCAACCCGACACACAAAGTATGTGGACTAAGCCACTCAAATGTTAATATGCAGCAAAGCTGACATATATGTCGTACTGTGCGGTAAACTACTATACAGATGTATAGCAGTTGAAATTGCCAAAACAGATCAGACTCCCTTCTCTTTGCAACCTAACCCAAAGAGATTAATGCATGTGCAAAAACACACACCATACATTATCAGTCATACAGACATAGAAGCTCGTAAATAGTCAATTAATGACAGAATCAATGTACATAGTTTCCAGACAATCACACACAAGATAAACAGAATAGAAAGTACGTACGTTTAATTGACCAAATTCAGAATCTTATATCACAATATTCAAATATTAAGCAACATCACATTAATAAGTCACTTAACTAATGCAACGATTGCTTATAGCAGATATGTTCAAGCCAAAACAAGGTCCTAACCACCCTTACTAAGGCCTAACCGATGGTCGGATCACATAGGATCACAAGAAAGTAAAAAATAGACACAATACAAAATTTGGCGACATAAGGCCACACAGCCATGTGGCACCAAAAATCATCGAAAACTCTAATTCCCAACTTCACATGGTCGTGTGACATGCCCGTGTGCGGCACACACCCGTGTGGTCATGAAACCACACCAAAACAACCTAAAAAATATGTAATTCACCACCATACTGACCCCTCAATTACCTAAACCGAAAAGTATACAAGAAATTGCAGATTTTTTTATGATACACCATCAACTCAAAACAAAACAACACCTATATCAAACAATTGCAGAAACACACCGAATTGTCGAATATTGTAGAACCCAAGCAACAATTCATTAAAGGAACAAAAAGGTTTTTGCACACACACTTGAATTCGCGATTGAAATGCCCAAAATAATCGACGCCTTAAATCCACCAATTCTGGAACCCCTGCAAAAGAAATGGAGTAGAATCAAAGGAACAGAGTTCCAATTGACAGAGAGAAGAAAAAAAAACAAGAATATGCTAAAAAGAATGTGGGAGAAGAAGAAAGAATGTGAAAAAGAACTTGACTTCTTTCCAAATAAAATAAAATTAAAACTAATAAATATTTCTACTTTTAAATCAAAACAAAACAAAATCATAACAATAGTCCCTCAAAACACTGTTGAGGACTCGAACCAGAGACCCAAAGGCACACTACCAACCACCAGACCAGCAGGCCCATTCTTTCACTAAAATGCAGATACGACTTCAAAAAACCTGAACTAGCCACTAACCTTACCTACAAATCACAAAACTTCTAACCCTAAATTCTGGGGTGTTACACGAATATTTGGACGTGTGCAAAGTATCGCATACATAAGACTTTCAATTGCCGAAGCATATGGAACCTTACTCATCTGGTCTCTTTCTTTCGCTGTCTTAGGACAATCATCTAAAGAAAGATGAAAACCTAATGTAGAGCACCTAGCTTCGAATCAATCATTACAAAACGTTTTAATACGTTATCAATGTATGAAGCTTGTGATAGAGCTATCATTTTATTCTTTTTGATTCCTAAGGATTCAAATTCCAAGAATATAACTAGCTTCACTCAAGTCCTTCATGCTAAAATATTTTTAAGAATCATTTTCAACCCAAACGCAAAAGCTATACTTGTAACTTTTTTTATTTGGAAAATAACTTTTTGAGTTAAAATGATACTTTTAACCTTCATTTTTTATATAATGTATTCTTTGTAATATTTACATTGAGTATACAATTATTTCTCTTTTGAAATTTATTTCAAATATCTATCTATACTATTATTTAAGCACTGTATTGAGTTAGTGTCACTTTTAACCGAGTCACCAATTCAATTATAAAATTATCAAAATATCATTTCTTCTAAATTATAATTAACGTTATTATAGTAGCATTTTTTTCTTTTCATACTTTTATATCATCTTTAAATAAAAGAATTAAAAATTACAAATCTAAGGATCAACCACGTGTCTAATATTATTAAAATACAAATTTGTACCACTCCATCTATATTCATCATGGAATAAATTTTAAAATAAAATAACTTCTTTCATCCACATAATGGATGTGACAAAATCTAGTATAACATTATATATTTGAATTTGTAGTAGTTAAGTTTATAGAGACTTTAATATCTTCAAATTAAAATTTACAAATAATTTATATTAATTCTTTTTTCAAATGATTTCTATATTAATTCTTAAAAATATTTAAAATCTATATTTCATATATAAAAATATTAATAATGAGTTAAAACAAATTATTTTTATATTTTATTATAATTTAAGTTGTCCATATATCATTCTATTAACAAATTTGATGATCATTTAAATATTTTTTTACATTATAATATTATAAGTAACAATTAACCCTTAAAAGCACTTTCTGATAAAGTACCATAACAACCCCTGAATTATATTTGAGATTGCATTTTGGTCTCTCTATTGAAAAACGAGTAAATTGATCCCTATAAGTTAGATAAAAGACTTTTGTTAAAAAAATATTGCTAAATGTTTATTTTGTGGTTTTATATATAAGATATACTAACAAAGTTAGCCCTTGATCTTTACATATTTATTCAATTTGACCCTACTCTTTTATTTGAAGTAACCCTTAACCTTTTATTGTAGACGTGATAATATTTTGTCTTATATGTCACGTTACAAACAATTAATTTTTAAAATTAAAAATATTAAAAATTCAAGAAATATAAAAGCTTTCAAAATTTTAAAAATATATATATAAAAGGTAAAAAAAATATAATGCAAAAGGAAGAAGAAATTCTCTCTTATATCCTTTCTTTTCAAAGCTCTAAAAAGAGAAACAAATTCTTCGAAAGAAAAAAAACACTCAAAATATCTAATTTCAACCCTATTTCTTTTGGCCATTGTACAATCAACTCTTTTTGTAACAACCTCATTTGTCTGTCAAGATTTTACTTGTTATAGGGAGATGGTTGTTATAAACCTATAACAACATGCTATTATAGAGAAACAATCATTGTAAACTTACCATAAAATTTATATCATGAATTTCATCAAATAAAGAAAGTGAAAATTATGTTAAAAAATAAGAAATTTAGAATTAAATCAACAAAATTACAAGACATCTAACAGGTACATACCTTATTGCTTTTATTCAGATTTTATTTTACATTCTTTCACATAGTTAATTATAACGTTCATAAATCTAAAAGTTCAATTAATCAATATGAGTTTTCAAATTAAATTAATTAATTTATCACGAGTTATTGAATTCAAGTAATCAATTTATAAGTTTATGATGTTCTAAATTCATTGTAGAATATTTAATTAGGGAACTTAATAATTTATTTAATTGATATCTTTAATTCCACTCATTAAAAATTATTTTCATGTAATAAAATATGATTAATAGATTTTTCACATGAAATATAATCATTTTATTGAAATAATATTTTCATTTAATAAATGATAATTAATAAACTTGTTTATATGAAATAGTTATAAATTATTTAAAAATTTAGATAATATGTTATTATAGAGAATTAATTTAATAAAAAAATACTTTACAACTATAAATATTGTTATAAGTAAAAAGATATTTTAAAAGATTAAAATAAAAATTTAGACCCCTTTAAATGTGCGTTTACCATAAGTTTGGTACGTTTAAAGTGTTTTTTTTTACTCAACTGCAGTAAAGCAATCCTTGATAAACACATTGGTCCAGTGCAGTAAAAACCATAATAAACGCACTAGCTTAGATCTCGTTCTTCTACACGTTTTAGAAGGACTTTTTCAATAAAAAGTCCTTTTCTCTTAAAAGGAATGAAGAACGCCCTCCTTTCACGTAAAAATTTCACCATCAAAAAAGGGCTTTTCTCCAGATGGAGAAGCTAAAAATTTCTCCTTTTCTTCAACTTGAAGTGTTTTTGGCTGAAAATTGACCAAATTAACCTGTCTTCTCCCACAAACGTTCTTTCCCCTCTGCTGGTTCTTTCCAAAAACGTTTTGTTTTCACATTTTCAGCTTTCAAAGCTCTTTCCTATTCTTTGTTCCTCTTCCGTTGGTGAGAGTTTCTTTTCTTCTTCTTCTCTTTAATTATTTCCTCTTCCGCAGGTAAGTAAAAAAAATGGCTTTGAAAGAGCGAAATTTCTAGCTTTTGTGCCTCTTTCTCTATTCTGCTTTGCTCTGCTCTGTTTTCTTTTGTTGCTTTGCTTCTTTTTTTCTATCTTATCAGAATGGTTTGATCTCTGGGAAGTCTAATTTGATTTTTCATTCAAGATAGCTGCTACTGCTTTGAGGCAACCCTCCAGTGCTTAAAAGCTTAAAAGGCACCCAGGAGAAGGTACCTTGGTTTGTTTATTTTGAGTTGTTTATGACGCCCTAAAAACTGATTATATTGATTCTTTGATTTTGTTAGAGAGATGTATTTTGGTCACTACTATTCTATACTCTGCTTCCAGCCAACCTTTTTGTATCCTATGTATGCTTTTTGTATCTCTTTTTTGTTCTTAGGGTGTAAAACCTGTGTTTCCCAATTCTTGTAAGTATTTTTCAATATCATTATATATCAGCATCGTCTATTTTTGCGTTTTCTTGAGAAATGCAGTAGCTTTCTTTTCTTAAAATGTTTTGGAGCTCTAGAATCTGTCTTATCAAATCTCAAAGTCCTTCTCCCCTGTATCTTCATTTGTTACCCTAGAATTTTAATGACTTGCTGAAGAAATAAATCTTGTGCAATAGGAGTGTTTCCTTTGTTAAAAACTTTCGTGTGCTTCCTTCTTGTCGAAACCATTTTTATTTTTGAAAAAAAAACAAAAATTTAGTTGTCGATGAAAATTTAGAGTCGCCACCAATCTTTTATTAAGGTGTGATTCGATAACCTAAAACAACTTTGGTCTATGAGTTTTTAGAAAAACAGGTTTGGGAGTCAGTTACGTTCAAGGAAGGATTAACACCCTCGTAACGCCCAAAAATTGGTACCAAATTGATGAATTAATATCTTAACGTCGAGAGTTAAAAATATGATCCTTAATTAAATTAAATTATTTATTAGGACTCCCTCATTTTGAAACAGAAAACATCACACCCAATACGTTAGGGCACTATATTTTATTTCTTCAAGATGAGTTCGTCCAAAAGATTTGTGTGATAAAATTTAAAAGAATATTCAATTGTTTAAGATTTATGATGAAACCGCAGCCCAATATGTTATGGCACAATTTCTCAACATCCCAAACATTGAATATTTCCTTTATTAATATATATCTTTAAAAAAATCTTTGTCTCGAGAAATCAATATGTCACATCCAATGCGTTAGGACACAACATATTAAATTCCCAACAACAAGCTTTTTCATTTTATTTTTGATCAAAGAGCAATTCTTGATTGTTAGATTTAACGAAGAAAATCGGAACCCAATACGTTAGGGCTCAATTTTCTTGAAAATCCTAAATACGAGTATTATCTCTATTTTGAAAAATTCTATTTTTAAACCCGAGTAAAAAGATGATGTAATGTTATATTGTATATATAAATGTCACAATGACAAATACGACAATGGCATAGAAATAATATAAACAAATAAATAAACGAAATGAATATACATAAAAAAAATAATCTATGACATGCAAAATATCCAATGAATAAAAAAATATAAATGTAAGCACAATTAAATAGCGAATGAAGAAAGCAAGCAAGATAAATAAAGAAAAGAAGGTATATAATGTACACATGGAAATTATGAAGATTATATATATATATGAGTTACAAGCAAAATTTTGGGTTATAAAACTTATATATATTACATAATGCATTTATGAAAACAAAAAAATATGTATACATATACATATAAAATATATTAAAAACAATTAAATAATAACTACATTATCAAAATTAATTAAATGAAAAAGATAAATATGCGTATATATATAAATATAAGGAAAAAAATATAAATGTACATAAAAAACAAATATACATATATATATAGATTTTTTTTAAAAAATATTACATATAAAAGTTACAAAAATAAGAATAATAATAATTACATTATTAGAATTAATTAATTTTAAGAAAGAAAAGAAAAAAACTAAATTGAACTGCAATTAAAAAATCTGGGGTAAATCCGCAAATAAATAAAGCCCAAAGGACCATATCGAACGCGCGAATAACCATTGAGGGACTGCAAGGGTAATTTCCCCTTTCCCTCTAAACAGCGTCATTCCATAGGGTGCCAAATTGAAATTGAAAATAGATTAAAGGCGAATTTTAAAACTCAAATAATCTTGATTGTAAAAATATTAAAAGGCGGAGGGGCTAAAAGCGCAATTTACCCCTCCGCATAAAAACACGTGGATCCTGGGCTGGGTCAGGTCAGATTCGGGTCGGCCTCCCTAAAACGGCGTCGTTTTAGCGCCTGGGGAGGCCTAATGAAACGACGCCATTTCAAAGGCTATATAAGCCAAAATTCGGTTAAAAAATTCATTTTCATTCTTTTAAAAAAAAACAAAAAAACCTTCAAAAAAGTTCTCTCCCCCCCGACACGCCCGACCAGGGCCTGGTCATCGGCCGGTCATCGGCTAGTCATCGGCCACCACGCCGACCGCCAGCCTCCGAAGTCGGCACCGCCGTCTGCGGTGGCCGGAAAAGGGGGAAAATGCCCCTCTCAGCCCTTCCGACCCCTCAAAGCCCAAATCTGGGTGTAGATCCTTCAAAATATCACTGAAAAAGCCCTAAATCTCAAGAAAAACCCTTCGGCTTCCGACCGTCTATCCTCGGAGACGGCTACCTCGACCTTCCACGGCGCTCCGAACACCAATACAGGTTGTTTCTGTCTTCTTTTTACTCATTTTGTTCGTATATAGATAAAAAAAGGTAATAACGACAGTAGATTTTAAAAATAAATAAATAAAATTGTAGATGTTAACCTTTTCGGGTTGATTTTTGCTCTCAATGTTGAACTCAGTTTTTGCTGTGAAAATAATCGCCCTTTTTTATTTGATTTTTCGAATCCGTACTACAGTATATCCAGGGCTATTTTATAGCCATAATGAAAAAATATAAGGAAATAAATCTGTCCATATTGATTTGATCTTGCAAATATTTGATTTTATTTACTTTCTTGTGTTTATTCCTTGCAGGTGAAGATTCGGCTCTTGGCTGCGTAAGGAGTGCGAGGCGGCCGTGCAGCACGAGTTCACCCCTGAAACCCTAGGGTTTCTGACTGTTTTTGGGCCAGTGGATTTGGGCCACTGTTCTTGTATTTTGGGCCTTGTATTCTGGGCTAACTTGTTTTGTTCTGGATTTGTAAAAAACACTGGACTTTGTTTATGCCCGGTAAAAATTAGGTATTACAGCTGCCCCTCTTTGCTCGTTATCATGTAACGGGAACAGAGCAAAGACTTTAAAAATGCCTAACTTTTCCCGGTCGTGCTAGACTTTGGTACTCTTCTTCTTCAAGTAGCCTCATTCCTTCCTACTGCATCTTCAGAAGCATAGGAACTAGTGCTTCAGTCCACTCCATTGCAATATCAAGGAGATAGGGTTTGTACGTTCTAGTTTTTCAAAATTTTGTCATCTTTACTCTGCTCCACTGCAACTTCAGGGAGATAAGACTTATTGCTTCAACTTGACCTGCTGCAATTTAAAGATGAATTCGATGCGATCTGCCCCACCGTAATTTCAAAGAGATAAGGTCCATCATTCTAATCCACTCCACTACAACTTTAGGGAGATAGGATTTGTTTATTTAGCCTGCCCCACTGCAATTTTAGGGGAATAAGACTTGCTTTCTTAAGTCTGCTCCACTGTAACTTCAGGGAGATAAGACCCGATGTGATCTACTCTACTGCACCTTCAGAGAGATAAGATCTGTGGTTTTAATCCACTCCACCGCAACATCAGGGAGATAGGATTATTGGCTTTAATCTGCTCCACTGTAACTTCAGGGAGATAAGATTTGTCGTCTTCAATTTTTTCAAAATTACAATGTTTGGGAAACAAGATTTGCTGTCGTAGCTTCAATCTGTTCCACTACACTGCCAAGGGAGTAAGATTCGCCGTTGCGGCTTTAATTTGTTCCACTGTAATGCCAAAGAGATAGGATTCGCTGCCCACAGCTTCAATCCACTCCTCTTCAGCTAATCTAAGCTTTAACGCCAGGGAGATAAGATTTGCCGTTGTGGCTTTAATCTGCTCCGCTACAACGCCAGGGAAATAAGATTCACCATTACGGCTTTAATATTTCAAATTGCAATGTTGGGGAAACGAGACTCACCGTCGTAGCTTTAATCTGTTCCACTACACCACCAGGGAGTAAGATTCACCGTCGTGGTTTCAATCTGGTCTACTGTAATGCCAAAGAGATAGGATTCGCCGCCCATAGCTTCAATCCACTCCACTTCAGCTAAGCCAAGCCTTAGCGCCAGGGAGATAAGATTCGCCGTCGTGACTTCAATCTGCTCCGCTACAACGCCAGGGAAATAACAGTTGTCGTTGTGACTTCAATCTTTGCCATTGCAATGTCGAGGCGAAAAGACTAGTGTCTTCGATCTGCTTCACTGCCAGTACAGGAAAGCAAGATCTAATATTTTCAACCTATTCCACTACTGCTCAAGGAGATAAGGCTGGAGTTTCACTAGTTTGTTCTCTGGGGAACATGACCTGTTATAATTCAATTCATGAACCTAATTATGCCTAGTGATTAAGATGTCATGATCAGAATGAATCAAATGCCCCTAACTAGACGTGTATGAATGACATTTGAATGAATGCATAATGTCATTTTTTTCGAGAATGATCCTCTTTCATCACTTAGGTTATCATTGCTCAAATTTTATCAAGGCTTTATCACTGACGTGCTACAACGCCCTCCTCCTCATCTGGCGTCTTCAAAGAAACACTTAGTTAGATTGCCCCCACTGTAAACCTCAAAGTTCAATCCACTGGGACGCAAATTTTGTACCATCTTTCTTCCACTGTGACCCAAGGGTAGAAAAAAATTTGGCTTTTCTCAATCTTCTATTATCATAATTCAAGGATGCAGGATCTAAATCTCTCTGGTCCCTTACACCATTCCCAGGGTATCGTACCAAAGGCTCATGCACAAATGAAATATTTCCTTTCTAAAGGGAGCTTCCTCCTATCCTTTGAAGCTCATCACTAATCAAGACTTCTTGTCATCTCATTCAATCAATATTTAGACAACAAAATCCAAAAGAACAATCTTAATTTGGACTTTTTCCTTCTTAAACATCTCATCTTTTAAGCTTGGTGCGTTCTAAACAATAGTGCTGTTTCAGGTTACTAAATTATTTAGAAATTCCCAGAGTAATATGCAAAACTCTTTTTGTGAAAGTTTATTAGTCAATCAATCATTATTCTAATACGACATGCTTGCACAAAGATAAAAAAATACTGACTAAGAGATGAATTAATTCAGGGCCTAACTCGAATAATAGAAAAGGAATTTATTGATAGTAAGTGTCTTGAAAAGAAAAAATATTCAATAACAACAAATAATGAAGTATTACAAGAATAAAAAAATTCGATACAAGTAATATGAAGACAAGGTTCCTTGGATATCGCAGCTTGAACTTCTCCGTACAAACTAAGGACCATTTTGAATTTAACATATGTTTAAGAGATCTACAGTACTCCGTTGATGCCCCAAGATGTTGTATATCTTTTTTTGCTAATTTAGTTATAGCAAGATCACCATATACCCCAATCTGATCAATGCTCGAGCCGCCCTTTTCTAGTTATCAACTCAAATTCCCTTTGGTCTCAAGGTGCCCTTTGCGGGTTTTCACCTTGGCCTCTCCATTTTTTTTTTCGATTCAAAGCGCCCTTTGCGGGTTTTCACTTTGATTCCTTTTTTCCTTCAAGTGAAATATTTCTTGACTAAATCTGAATTTACAAGATTTGGTAAATTTTTACCATTCATTTCACTCAAAATCAAAGCACCTCTAGAAAAAGCCTTTTTTTACAACATAAGGTCCTCCCTAGTTTGGTATCCATTTCCCTCTGAAATCCTTTTGTAGAGGGAGAATCTTTTTCAACGCCAAGTCCCCCTCACGAAACTCTCTAGGACAAACCTTTTTGTTATAAGCTCGCATCATTCGTTTCTAGTACATTTGACCGTGACGAATAGCTTTTAGTCTTTTTTCTTCTATCAAGTTCAACTGATCATACCGAGATTGGATCCATTCAGCCTCATCCAAATTTAACTCAGACAATACCCGGAGGGAAGGAATTTCAACTTCAATGGGTAGGACTGCTTTCATCTCATAAACCAAAGAAAAAGGTGTTGCTCCAGTAGAAGTCCTGATAGATGTTCGGTAAGCAAGAAGAGCGAATGGTAACTTCTCATGCCAATCCTTGTAAGTTTCAGCCATTTTCGCTACAATTTTCTTGATATTTTTGTTGGCCGCCTCCATTGCACCATTCATTTTTTGACGATACGGTGATGAATTATGGTGTCTAATATTGAACTGGTTGCAGACTTTCGCTATTGTGCTGTTATTCAAATTTAGAGCATTGTCAGATATGATCCTTTCAGGCATTCCATATCGACATATGATCTCTTTCTTCAAAAACTTACTGATTGCTGACTTCGTGACATTAGCATATGAGGCTGTTTTACCCACTTAGTGAAGTAGTCAATAACCACAAAAATGAAACGATGTCCGTTAGAAGCCTTTAGCGATATTGGCCCAATGACATCCATCCCCCACATTTAGAAAGGCCATGGAGAAGTCATAACATGAAGAGGTGAAGGAGGCATGTGCATTTTATCCCCATAAATTTGGCATTTATGACACTTCTTGGCATAATTGATGCAATCTTCTTCCATGGTGGACCAATAATATCCGAATCTCATGACCTGTCTAGCCATGGTGAATCCATTGGCGTGTGTTCCAAAAATACCCTCATGGACTTCTTCTAAAATTTCTTTAGCCTCTACAGCATCCACGCACCTCAACAGTACTCGATCCTTTCCCCTTTTGTATAGAATCTCTCCATCTAAAATATAGTCAATAGCTAGTCTCCTCAATGTCCTCTTATCATTCTCCGTTGCCTGATCAGGATATTCGTGATTCTTCACATATAGCAATATGTCTTGGTACCAGGGACGATTATCATTCTCCACTTCTTCAATACTGTAGCAGTGGGCCGGGATCTCATAAATACTAATTTGAATGGGCTTCATGTCCTCTAACTTATTCACTTTAATCATGGAGGCTAAAGTAGTAAGAGCATCAGCCATCTAATTTTCTTCTCGTGGGAGATAACAAAAGGTAATGTTGTCAAACTCTTCAATCAATTCCAGAACCAATCTCTGGTAACGGATCAACTTGGGGTCTCTCGTTTCACATTCCCCTTTTAATTGGTATATTACCAATGCTGAGTCTCCATATACTTCTAATGTCTTAATTTTCTGTTCTATGGCTGCTCGGATACCCATGATGCAAGCTTCATACTCAGCCATGTTATTAGTGCAATCGAAGTCCAATTTACTGGATAAAGGATGATAATCTCCATTTGGAGATACCAAGATTGCCCCAATCCCATTGCCTAGCGCATTCAAAGCCCCGTTAAAGTTTAACCTCAAAGATTGATTTCTTGGGGACCCTTTTCAGCATTTGCGACATACATCAAGTCTTCATTCGAGAAGTTAAAGTCCAGCTGTTCATAATATTCTACAGCTCCACTAGCCAAGAAATCTACTATCGCTCTCCCTTTGATGGCCTTCTGACTTACATATACTATATCGAACTCAGAGAGCAAGATTTGCCATCTAGCCATTCTCCCATTCAACGTCGTTGACTCCATCATATACTTTAAAGGGTCTAATTTTAAAATTAGCCAAGTCGTATGATAGAGTAAGTATTGCCTCAACCTCTTTGTCGTCCAAATCAAGGCACAACATAATTTTTCGATAGATGAATATCTCATTTCACAATTAGTGAATTTCTTACTGAGATAGTATATCGCCTTTTCCTTCTTTCCAGTCGCATCATGTTGACCTAGCACACATCCCATGGAATTGTCGAACACCGTTAAATACAAAATCAAGGGTCTATTTGGGCTAGGTGGTGACAGCACTGGAGTATTGGATAGGTATTGCTTTATCTTTTCAAAAGCTTCCTAGCATTCTTCATTCCAAACACCTGGATTATGTTTCTTCAGAAGATGAAATATGGGGTCACATTTCTCTGTCAACTGTGAAATTAACCGAGTAATATAATTCAGTCGTCCTAAGAAACCTCGAACCTCTTTCTGAGTACGTGGTGGCGGTAAATCTCGTATTGCCTTGACTTTGTCTGGGTCAATCTCAATTCCTTTTTTATTGACTACGAAGCCATTCAACTTTCCTGACCTAGCCCCAAAAGTGCATTTTGTTGGATTGAGTTTGAGCTGAAGCTTTCTTAGTCTTAAGAATAATTTTCTCAAGACCTGCACATGCTTCTCCTCTGTTCTGGATTTGGCAATCATATCATCAACGTAAACCTCAATCTCTTTGTGCATCATGTCGTGGAACAAGGCTACCTTGGCTCTCTGATATGTTGCTCCCGCATTCTTTAATCCGAACGGCATTACTTTGTAGCAAAATGTTCCCCACAAAGTAATGAATGTAGTCTTTCCCATATCTTCAGGGTGCATCTTTATCTGATTGTATCCTGAGAAACCATCCATGAAGAAAAACAGTGAATATCCCGCCATATTATCCACCAAAGTATCGATATGTGGCAATGGGAAATTGTCTTTTGGGTTAGCTTTGTTCAAATCTCTGTAATCCATGCACATTCGCACATTTCCATCTTTTTTAGGGCTTGGTACGATGTTGGCTACCCATTCAGAATATTTGACCTCCTGTAAAAACCCAGCATCAAACTGCTTCTTGACTTACTCTTTTTATTTTAAGCATAATATCGGGCCTCATTCTTCTTAAGTTCTGTTGAACCGGCTTAAAATCCTCCCTTATAGGTAGGCGATGCACTACAATGTCAGTGCTCAACTCGGGCATATCTTGGTATGACCATGCGAAGATATCTTTGAATTCTTGGAGTAATTCAATGAGGTCTCATCTTGTCTTTGCAGAAATCTCAGTTCCAATTTTCACCT
This sequence comes from Gossypium hirsutum, assembly GCF_007990345.1. Classification (NCBI taxonomy): domain Eukaryota; kingdom Viridiplantae; phylum Streptophyta; class Magnoliopsida; order Malvales; family Malvaceae; genus Gossypium; species Gossypium hirsutum. The sequence continues at coordinate 17,320,254 of NC_053445.1, read as the reverse complement.
CTTTCCTTTCTTCCAAGCTCACAACTTCTATTGCTTCCTTGTGAGGTAGAATTTGTTTTTCTTCTTATTCTACCATTCTCAACAAGTCCAAAGATAAACCACCATCTACGTCACCTTCAAAGTCCTGTGATTCTTCTAAACACATGTTTCGTTCAAGAGGAAACTCTAAGTTTGTAGCAGCGTCATTCACGTCATTGATATACAAGGACCTAATATGGTTACAAAAGAATGTATGAATTTATGTACAATTATTTGTGCAATATGCTTATAAATGAAAGAATAATTTAATATATTTACTCGTATGGAAAGAATAAAATAATATTTGCTCGAAAGAGTTGTATTTTATTAAAATAATGATATTTGAACATAAGCCTTTTCCATAAAAGAGTTCTTATTATTTCTAGGCTAAAACAACAAGTTTGTTCTGAATATTACTCTGAGACAGTTCTAAAGACTTCAGATATTTCTTCTGCAGTCCAATTATCTAGAACACTCCCAGGTTCATAAAGACAAATGTCTAACAAACTCCCTCCTTCATTTGCATCCTCATTTATGGCATTGATGTGCATGTTTTCCAACGTCTCTTCGATGCTTTCCTCAATTGATATCCTTCTCTCAGAATGAATGATCCTTCCAGATATGAATGTTTTGGATATGTGGGGAATTATCATTGGCTCCCATTTGATTTCGTCCCCACCTAAACGCGCCCTTTTTCTTTCTTGCCTTCTTTCTAACTCATTCTTTCTCTATCATCTATCTGGCTTGTACCCTAAGCCAAAGTTGTCTTGTTTCTCTTTTAGCACTGGAATCTCAGTTTTCCCTTGAAGATATTTCCCTAATCCTCTTCTAGGTAAAGCTCTTTTCCCCACCAACAGTTGCAAACCAATCTCTGTAGTTTTGGAAATCTTAAGCACCAGAATCTTGCTCCCTTCAGGAATAAATGTTGCATTTACAAATGCCAGAGATTAAAAAGAACATTCCACCGACTCGTCATTAATCTCTACGTATGGCGCCTCATTGGATACAACTGCTATAATATCCTCTTTGGCATTTATTGTCACCAGTCGACCTTCTGATACTAGCTTTAGCTTCTGATGCAATGATGATGGCACAGCCCCCGCCGAATGTATCCATAGTCTCCCCAATAAGCAATTGTAGGAGGGTTTAATGTCCATCACAAGAAAATCCACCTCATAAACTGTTGGGCTAATCAATAAGGGTATCTCAATTCTTCTCATGACCTTTCTTTTTGTACCATCAAACGCCCTCACTATGTTTTGGCATGATTTCATGTGCGAGCTGTCTATGGGAAGCCTGTTAAGTGTGGATAATGGTAACACGTTCAAAGCTGATCCATTGTCAATTAACACACATCGCAAAGTATACCCCTTGCATCGTGTAGTGATATGCAAAGCCTTAGTAGACCCCATGCCCCCAGGTGGTATCTCATCATCGTTGAAGAATATAAAATTATCAGCACTGATATTATTGACCAACCGATCTAATTTGCCGACAGAAATATCATTGGCCACATAGGTCTCGTTTAGCACCTTCATCAACGAACTTCGGTGCACTTCTGAATTCAAGAGTAAGGCTAGTACAACTATACGAGCCAGTTGTTTATGCAACTATTCGACGACATTATACTCACTATGCTTCAAAATTTTGAGGAATTCCACGGCTTCTTCCTCTTTCACTGGCCTATTGACAGATAACACAGGCTCAGCTTTTTGTTCCATTGTTACGGCCCTTCCTTTCACAGGTACTGGATCGGCACTCACACCCTGGTCCTTTGTAGTCTCCTTTCCAGGGACAGTTGTATTGCACTCGTAGTTCCACGAAACCTTCCTACTATCTTGGTAAGAAAAGGTTGCAGGTTTCTTTATTATGATTACTGGCATTCTCACTTCATCATTCTTTGGTCGCAAGATGATGACCACAGGCTGCGCTACTCTTGGAACCTTCATGGATTCGGATGTGCAGATACTCCCTTCCTCCTTAACTTCTTCGTAAAACTCCATTTCCTTGTCATCCATCATGTCTTGAACCAAGACTCTGAATTTTGTACATTCTTGAATCTCATGTCCCTCCTCATGATGGAACTCACAGTAGTTTTCCACCCCTTCAAAGCTTTTCTGTGAATCCAAAACAAATAGCCCCCTTTCTATCATCTTCTTCCAGACCCATCTTAAAGGAATTTTCACTTCTGCAATATCTTCCTTGATTTTTCTACCCATGTTCCCACCTATCATGCTCACTCCATTATAATCAGGTAAAGGATTCTTTGTATTAGGCGAATCATCCAAATTAACAACGCCCCTGCCTATGAGTCTTTCAACCAGCTTTTTGAATGTCGTACAATGTTCTATGGAATACCCTACGATTCCCGCGTGATAATCGCATCTTACGTTTGTATCGTACCACTTGAGGTACGGAGGCTGTAGAGGTTTCAAGTAGTAAGGGGAAACCACGTGTGCATTGAATAGATTCTAATACAGCTCCCTATACGACATTGGAATTGGCGTAAATTGAAGCTTCTCCGTGTTTTGTCTTGTGTCAGATCCCTGTTTTGATGATCCTTGTTGGTTAATAGCCACTTTTCCATGTTGATTCACCGTAATCTTCTTTGAATATCCCTTAACTTACTATATGAACTGGTGTTATTGACCTCATTTTCCTTCTTCTTCAAGGCCGACTTTCTGCTACTTTCTCCAGCATCAATCTTCCCACTTCTGATAGCATTTTCTATCATTTCGCCATTCATAACTATGTCAGAAAAGCTTTTTGTGGCACTTCCTAACATATGTGTGATAAATGGGGCCTTCAACGTGTTAGCGAAAAGCATGGTCATCTCTCTTTCTAGAAGAGATGGCTGAACTTGGACAGCAACTTCCCTCCACCTCTGTGCGTATTGCCTAAAACTTTCACTGGGCTTCTTTTCCATGTTTCGTAGAGTGATTCTATCAGGTACCATGTCAGTTACGTGATTGTATTGCTTTATGAATGCTTGTGCTAAATCCCTCCATGAATTAATCTTGGTACGACTCAGTTAATTGTACCACTTGGCTGCTGCCCCCGTGAGGCTATCCTGGAAACAATGTATCAGTAGCTAGTCGTTATTAACATACCCAGTCATCCGCCTACAAAACATGGTAATATGAGCTTCGAGGCTACTAGTTCCATTGTACTTCTCAAACTCAGGCATTTTGAATTTGTAAGGGAGTACTAAATCCGGAACCAAGCTTAATTCTTTAGCATCAATCCCAGGGTAGCTCTCAGTACTTTCCATCGCTCTAAATTTTTCTTTCAGCCATTTATACTTCTCTTCTAACTATTTTGGCAATTCCTCCTTCATTTTATCTCTTCCAGTTGTTTCATCGAAGTCAAGAATAGCAGGATTGACAAGGTTGTATCCGGGATTAGAGCCTGATCCAGCCTGAAAATTCATTGGTGTTACAGCACCGGCCTGAAACTGTTGAGGCTTCATGGTGACAGAGGATTTGCGTGGATAAACCTCAACGTGCTGAGGGGTAAAGCCTGGGGGATAAATAGGTTCCTCACTGTCTCCTTCTTCAATATTGAGCACAGAGCCCTTTCCTTTATCAATTCCTCCAGTTAACAACTTAGTTAATTCAGCCATCATACTCCCTTGAGATTCCATCATTTTGTCCATCATTTTTTGCTGAATTTTCTCAAGTTGTTCATTCATTTGTTGTTGAAGTTGATCCTGCATCTCCTTTTGGAACTATTCTAGCCTTTCCATCCTCTGGTCCATGTCCTTAGTTTTTGATCGAGTACCGTAGCGGTGTTTGGTAGGTTGGTTGGTTTCCAGATTAACTGAGGAGTGATTTAAATTAATTAGAATCCTTTAATATTTTTTAATGCAAATGAAGCAAATGCAATGCATAAAATGAATGCAAAAAAGGCATCAATTTTGCTTCAATTCCATTTAAGAAAACTTTACTAGAAATTAAATTTCTTTACATAAAGTGAATTACAAATAAGACTTTGCCCTAGTACCCAGAACCCTAATCTTTCTAAGTAACAAAGCTAATTTTTGCCCCCGATCGGATTCTAATTCATACTTCACACTCAGGATGTCAGCCTGTACTGCTAAAGTCTGTATGTGATCAGCTACTTCTCGAATCTGGACCACAACTTCCTCCATAAGATGATCTCTGCTCCTAACTTGACTCTGAAAGTAGTGGAGCTGTTCATTATTACGACTTTCATTTGCTTTCAAGTACTTGATCTAGATCTCACAATTTTGCAACGCCGTTTCTAACTCTTCGATTCTTTTCTTCATTTCCTCAATCTTGCTCAAGCTTACTTTCAACTCTATTACGGAATTTCGATTTCGACACTGACGAAGAGATCTTTCCAACTCGGTCACCCTATCTTTTAATTCACCTTTTTCTCTTTGGCTATCTGACAAACTCCTTTCTAAGGCCTCTTTTCGCATCTAATTTCTTGGAATTTTTGTTCTCATCTATCGGCTGAAGTTTTTCCCAGCCTGGCAGTTCTCATTGACAGACGCAACTTTTTATCATCCATCTTAAGACTATCCAACTCCTCCTCAGCCTTGTTTTTCTCTTTCCTTAATTTCTCAATTTCGAGCTTCTGAACGTCTATGTCTAATCTCAAGTTCGTCTTTTCTTCCTCCATTTTCTCTATCTTCTTTTCTAAATCCGCATTTCTTGTTTCAAAATCTTGTCTTATAATTTCCAACTCAGAAGGGATGACTCACAAATGCTCCTCTATTGACTGGCCGTTTTCCTGACTTACCTTGGGTATATTGTCGTTGATAGTCCTACCCCACCATTCATTATACTCAGGAGTTGTCATCGGACCCACAGCTAACCTCTTCATTCGGCGAGTCTTTTTTCACGCACTAGACATCTCTTGAATTTTCTTTCTATAACCGTCATCTCTGTACGAAAATTCACAATCAGCTATACCTTGGGTTGCAGGTATAAATTGCCTTGGCCTACAGGTATAAATTGCCTTGGCCTATACTGCCTTAGCACCAATAATGTGGCATATCCAATAGCTCCCCAAATTCCAAGCAGTGGAACCCAATCGAAATTACCGCACCTATACAGGATCTCATCTGGAAGCAACCATGGAGCCCTCCACTCGACATCTTCCTCTTGAAGATTCTGAAGAATTGCCATCCACTTCTCCTTCGAAATTTCGTCACTACTCGGTGTGGCTACTATCTCTTTTAGTGGCGAGTAATTTTCAGAGAAAACCCTATAGAAAACCTGATCAACTTTCCAAAAGTGACTGTGAAACCATGCGAGTGGAAGCTATGCACATCCAATAAATCTACCCTCACCTGCTTTTCGGCATGCACTCAATGACCTGAAGGTTTCTGCCAAAATTGTCAGAATCTGTGTAACTTTCTTATCAAGCCGGTCGAATAAATCAGTGATTGCTTCATCCACATGCCCCAATGCTTTGGGGAAGACAACCAAGCCATATATACTTAAAGTAAATACATCTAGCCTCTTCCTCACGTCTGGGTGCGTTAGAATTGCATCTTTTAAACTTCTCCAAGGAACGCACTTATTATCCCACTTTTGCTTAATTCGTGCAGCAACCCACTGCTCACTCATCCCTGTTATACTCATCAGCTTCTTTGAAAAGGTTGGTACATTTACCACTCTCGAGTAGACCCTGTCCACTTGAAACTTTGAACATCGGAGTAAAGCCACATATTCTTCTATCGTAGGCACCAAATTGACCTTCCCAAATGTAAAGCAGCTGTAAGCAGGATTCCAAAACTAGGCGAGGGCTCGAAACAAATGCTTGTCTACCTTCACATCAAGCAAATAAGGCAAATCCCCATAATTATTATAAAATAACTGTCTAACCTCGTCATTCCACTGATCTCAAATTTCCTTCAATTCTTGCAAATTGTTTTGAGTTACACTGATGGGCGTAAAGTCTCATAATTCTGATACATACCCGTCAGCCAAACAATCACATTTTTCTTGCTGTGTTGTTTCAGACCAAGTTCGGACAGCCGCATTATCCTCCACTTTATCAAAAAACCCTTTTTCCATGATAAGCTTTCTATCTAGCAACTGAATATGAACCGACGCCTTTTATAATGAAATGAAATGCCATGACATGCAATCAAAATAAAACACGAAAAGTCAGTATCATATAAACATAGAATATAATCAAGAAATAGTGAAAACACCTATTTAGGTATCTACTAGGGTTTAGTGTAGCTTTACCTAGGATGGATTCCTAAAGTTCATTATATGAGGTTCGGCTTCTAGGGCAAAGGTACTCGAACCAGCAGATTCCTTAATCCTCACCCATTATAGGCTCATATAGATCAAGTTCGGTTCAGGGGAATACATTTTCTCTATGACTATACGGAGATAAAAATCTCACGAAAGCATAGGTATAGATGTATCCTGAAAGCGATCAACTATCCTATACGGAGGTGAAAACCTCACGAAGGAATAGTTTCTCACTCCCACTTAGAAGGGTAAAATCATTCAACTCATGTAATGTATAATGCAAAAATAACTTAGATCAATTAAGCAAGAATATAATGAATGCAAAAGGATATCATGAAATTTTTTTAAAAAATATTTTCTCGACCCTAAAACAAAAATTAATCAACTTTGTGGCTCGACTCTATTATTTAAAAAAAAAGTCCCCAGCGGAGTCACCAAGCTGTCGAAACCATTTTTATGTTTGAAAAAAAAACAAAAATTTAGTTGTCGATGAAAATTTGGAGTCGCCACCAATCTTTTATTAAGGTGTGATTTGATAACCTAAAATGACTTTGGTCTATGAGTCTTTAGAAAAGTGGGTTCAGGAGTCAGTTACGTTTGATGAAGGATTAGCACCCTCGTAACGCCCAAAAATTGGTACCAAATTGATGAATTAATGTCTTAACATCGAGAGTTAAAAATATGATCCTTAATTAAATTAAATTATTTATTAGGACTCCCTCATTTTGAAACAGAAAACATCACACCCAATACATTAGGGCACGATATTTTATTTCTTCAAGATGAGTTTGTCCAAAAGATTTGTGTGATAAATTTTAAAAGAATATTCAATTGTTTAAGATTTATGACGAAACCGCAACCCAATACGTCGGCCATCCACGGCGCTCCGGACACCAATACAGGTTGTTTCTGTCTTCCTTTTACTCGTTTTATTCAAATATAGGTAAAAAAAGGTAATAACGTCGGTAGATTTAAAAAATAAATAAATAAAATTGTAGATGTTAACCTTTTCGGGTTGATTTTTGCTCTCAATGTTGAACTCAGTTTTTGCTGTGAAAATAATCTCCCTTTTTTATTTGATTTTTCGGATCCATACTACAGTATGTCCAGGGCTATTTTATAGCCGTAATGAAAAAATATAAGGAAATAAATCTGTCCATATTGATTTGATCTTGTAAATATTTGATTTTATTTCCTTTCTTGCGTTTATTCCTTGCAGGTGAAGATTCGGCTCTTGGTTGCGTGAGGAGTGCGAGGCGGCCGTGCAGCGCGAGTTCACCCCTAAAACCCTAGGGTTTCTGACTGTTTTTGGGCCAGTGGATTTGGGCCACTGTTCTTGTATTTTGGGCCAACTTGTTTTGTTCTGGATTTGTAAAAAACACTGGACTTTGTTTATGCCGGCTAAAGATTAGGTATTACACTTTGTTATCTTGTTGTTTCATTTTGTTGCTTGGTGTCTGGAACCCTTCAGTAAGTTATTATATTGAAAACATTTTGCTGCAATATTCAATGTTATTGTGGTAAAATGTTTTGTTATTAATATGATGGTGTTTGTCCTAAAAAATACCACAGGACTTGGTAACTACATTTGGTCATTCAAATTCTTGCAAGAGCTCCATAACTTTTAAATATGATTTATTTTCTCTATTGTTCATCTGAATTATAAAACTGCTTGGTAACTGTTAATAAAACTGCCATGTTGAATATGTCATTTGTTATTATTGCCCCCTGCTCCAGCTTTAATGTGGCATGCTGTTTTAAGTAATCAATAGATGGAAATAGTTGTAATAAGCCTGGATAGCACCAGATTTATATATTGATTATCAAAAAATTATTCTATGAGCCCAGAGTCATAAGTTATGCAAATGTTCAAGCAAGCAAAATAATCATGTTGCTTACCTCAAGATCTCTTTGTTTCATATTTTATTTGTGGTGTTTTCCACCACCATATAGTTGCTAAGAAGTAGGCTCTGATTATTTTTTGAATTTGTTTAAATGTAGCGTTACATTTCAGCATGAAAAAGAGTCAAACATAGAGCAGGTGGAGCAAATGCAAGCTATGGAGAAGAATCTAATCCTGATGGCAAAAGAAGTTGAAAATCTACGCGCTGAAGTCTTCAGTGCTGAGAAGAAAATGCACTTTCTTTTCCTATATAAATGGTACTTGGTACACAATCTGGTTGCTTCTTTTCTTTTTCTCCCACCATTTCCCTCTATTAACACTTGCACTGATGTTGTGTTCTTTAACAAAAATAGGAACGATACCATATGTTGGTGGCTACATGAATCCTGATCCTTCATATGCACCATCTTTTCAAGGTGGCACCACCTATTCTGATGGCTACAGTCGGCCTGTAATGCAGACGGGTCTTGGGCCAGTAGAGGGCCTAATCCCTTTTGGTAATAGTACCAATGTTCCAGCTGCTATTGCTGCAACCGGTAGTCAAACTGTCCCTAGCTCAGTTTGGGGAGCACCTTACGATCCATCACTTGCTCAGAGGTAAACTAGGAGAAGCTGCCTTGAAAGCCTCGCCTTGACCCTGGATTGTTAGCTTTATGCTGTTAAAGATATCAGTAGTTAATAAAGCACCACAGATTACAATATGGGCATTCCATATTTTACCCTCAAATTAGCATCTTAGTATCCATTGCACGCTAAACTGTTCAATTGAAACTATGTTTGCTTTTAGAATAGGAGAAAGGTGAAAGAATTAGGTCTTCCTTGCGTTTGAAGCAATTAGAAGATGAATGGCATAGTAGTCTCCAACTTTTGCGCCTGTATATATGATTTCTGGATATAATATTTAATAATTCTAAGTATTTTGTTTTATATTCTCAAACATTTAATCTAAAGGGTGATGAAATAGTTAGTTCGATCCATTGTTAATTGAACTATAATTACCTAAACCGTTAGTTGAATTGAGCTTTTTTCTGTTAAAATAATTAACCGAATCGAACCAACTTCAATTAATTTTGTCGGCTTTCTATTTAATTGTTGTTTATATAACTTTTATTTTCTTTTGGTCCAAAGTTCATACCATTTTGAAACAATTATTGGCAAACATTACACTAAAATGGTAGTGTGCATTAAATCGGAACAAAAATATGACAAACAATGTCCATTGTCATATATTAGAACAAAAACATTATAACATTATATTACAATGACAGTTGGAACGAAATTGATAGGTGTTTAATTAATATATGTTTTAGAGTTAAATTTACACTTAGTTTTAGGCTCTTTTTAAGTGAATTACTAAGTTTAATATTGGGTTTTAGTAATTAGATTTTAGATTTTAGTTAGATAGTATTATGTTTGTTTAATTTTAGTGTTACATCAAATACTCAAAACCTGGTCTTTCTTCTTTGCTCATTGATTGGATCAGTCCTGGCACATGCGGTAACCTATATTATTGATTCAGAAAATGTGCATGGTCGAGAAAGTGATGATGACGACGACGACAATGGTGATGGTGATGATGACTGTGAATCAAACAATTCAAGTGGTTTTGAAATGGAATTAACAAGAGATGCTATAGCTTCTAGTTTAATGAATTCACTTTAAATTGTAAATGCTATTATAAAATTTTTAGTGTTTATATTTGGTATATAAATATTATCCCTTTTTAAAACTTTAATCCAAATATATGTAATATTTTAATTTGTTAGGTTTATGTTTTCTATGTTATGTTTATATATAATATGAGTTATATATTCAAATACATTTTAAAATAAAATAATACAAATGTATTAAAAATATTAATTAAAAATAAAAATAATTTTTATAATAATACAATTGTGTCAATATCTAATTACAAATATTTAATTTTTATATTTAAATATTTAAATATAGTTTATATATTCTATTTAAATTTTATAAATAATTAATATTAAATACTTTGAAATATTTAAAATTAATATTATATATTAAAATATTAACAATAAGTTATAATAAATTATTTTTTATATTTTTACTAAAATATCATAATATTAACTAATTTGAACATTATTTAAATACATATTTGTTACTTTATAATATCATGTTTAAAATGGACATTTTATTCTTCAAAAGTACTTTTTAACAGCAATACCAAACACTAAATTTTTTCAAAAGTACTTCTCAAAAACACTTCTTAAAAATATTTTTCAAAAGCACTTCTCAAAAGTAATGAATAACTGGCCCTTAGTTTTTATTTCTACTGAAGCTTTGTGCTCCAGTGAAAATTTTGGGTATTTATTGTTTCTTTTCTTTCACTTGTATCTTTACTCTTTTTATTTTATTACCAGTTCTCTTTATTATTTTTTAATTTACTTCTTTTGTACTTTTAAATTTAAAATAATGAACAATTTTTTTTATATAAACTAATATATATTATCGGTGAGATTTTTATTTTCATGACTGTTGAACTTTAACAGCTTTTATATGATTTATTTTAGTTTCATTTTTTCAAAAAATTTGTTCATTTACTATAATAGTTTTTTAATAATTGTATAGAAACTAAATAAAATGTTTTAATAAATATATTTTAATTGAAAATAAACATTTTAATAAACATAGTAAATAATTTTAATATTTTATTAAAAGAATTTATAAATTAACATATTTTTATTAATTTCATAAAAAAATAATTTAAAATTTTTCTATTATATATTATTTCTAATCTAATGTTTTTAATAGTCATTTTCTATTTTCACCTTAACGGTAGAGTGTGTTTAGCTGCGTTTGAATCCAAACACACTCTACCGTTATTTTTAATCTCACTACTATAACGTCCAATCTCATCATTTCAATAATTAATATCACTACCACCGCTATTTTTAACTTCACAACCACCCATCTAAACTATACCTTAGTTATTATAACGAAATGCTATTATAACGAGTAATAGTTATAGAAATCACTTATTGTAATTTATTTATATTCAATATTATTTGAATCTTTACATGTCGGAAATGATATATTTTATTTATAAAAAAAGAATGTAGAAATATAGTGTTTCTTAAATATCCTCTCAATTAATAATGGTTAACAGTTTTTTAATGTTGATAAATTTTAAAATTTTCATTAGGAACATCATTTAGATCACCATTTTTTTCATAAGTTCATAATACATTCCATTTGAACACTTACTATTCCGTTCCTTTTCACACCCATTGAACCATTTAAAATTTCATCGGATACTCGGGAAAGCTCACATGAAGTGTGCCTTTACATAATCGTAATCTTTCCTTTACATCATTGCTCACACGAGCTCTGAAATGGGCCTACTCACATGAGCTGTGGGTTAGAATGTAAGCTACACGATACTGCTCACACGATCTGTGGAGAATCCGCAACAAATGTAGGACCTCAGCCATCGATAGAGCATTCAAGACCAACACCCGAAACATGAAATCCCTAATGACATGTCATTTGTATCCTACATATTCCTAAGGTTCAACCGTGACTCGCTAACCGTCATGGCATTGATTTGCTTATACATCGATCAATTTACATTATAAATAATATAATAACATACAATCTAAATAGCATTAATATGATAACCATTTATACTAACTTACCTCGACGACTAGGGGCGTAGAAGATAAATCGAGTTAATCTGAATCTTTTGCTTTGCCTCGATCTAGGTCCGTACGTGGTTTATCTTGATCTAAATAGAAAATTTCAATTCATTTAACACTTATAGTATTCAATTCAATAGACATTTCATATTTATGCAAAATTACCATTTTGCCCTTAATATTTTAACTTTTTCACAATTTAGTCCTTAAGCTTATAACTTGAAATCTAACCATTTTAATCTCAATCCATGTTAACCAAATATGCAAGTGACCTTGAAACAACCCATGTTTATCATCATTTCACATTAAAACCCTAGAATTCATACCTTCAACAATTTAGTCCCAAATTTCCAAAAATCATCAAAATATCACTTTACAAAACTTGTTCATTTTTCAACCAAGATTCATAATCTATCATTTAATAACAAAAACCATTCAAGAACATTCATGGCACAACCCTCAAACTTTAAAAATTTTACAAATTGACCATTGGGCTAGCTAGATTAAGTTAAAATGACTCAAAAACATAAAAATATTAAAAACGGGGTTGAAATCACTCACCATGCACTATAAATAGCCTACCAAATGAAGCATTCATTCATGGAGGTTTTCTTCCTTAGGGTTAGTTGAGGGATAGCAAAAATAAAAGATGATAAATTGTTATTTTGTTTTAGTTTTAAGTTTAATTACCTAATTACCATTTTAACATTTAAAAATTTTAATAATTTCATCAAAACCATGCCATAAACATCCACTATAACATATATGGTATAATTACCATCTAAGTCCATTACTTTAAAGTTTCATAACCATTTGACCCTTTTAACTAATAGAACTCAACTTTTCCCTTTTAACGATTTAGTCCTTTTCATTTAATTAATCAAACAAATATCAAAATTTCTTAATGAAATTTTAATACAACCTTAATAAAATCCCGTAAACATTAAAATCATAATAATATAATAATTTACTCGTCAGACTTGTGATCCTGAAACCACTGTTTTGATTTCACTGAAAACGAGGTATAACAATATTGGTTAGCTAATAACTAATTTATCATTAAAACCTGAGTTCTAAGGTTAATTACAACCATTGAAGTAAATTAATATTCTGGTTGTTAACCGATCATAGGCTAAAGCTCACATCATTGATACTAGGAATAGGAAATTTCATTAGGTTAATTAATTTAATTAGTTTAATTAATATTTTAATTTAGATTCAGAATATAATTCACAACTCGATTAGATTAATAATTAAATTTGGTAATTAATTTAATAATAATATTCTCTAATCTACAATCCCTTGGGTACGATCCACAAAAAACTTATCATTGTTCCGTTGTAACAAAAAACTATATTACAATTTGAACTGTTTGCTTGCAGATACCACACTGATTTTATATATTTTTATTTTCACGATTTTTGTTCTAAAAGTTCACACGTTTAGAGGTGGTCAAGTTGTTGGCATCATTGTTGGGTATTGCAATAGTGAAAATTGTTATTAATTTAATTACTTTGTAAAATAATATTAATTAAACGACGAACAAGCTAGATAGTGTTCTAACTTTTAATTTTTAGTGTGCTACTTTTTATTTGTTTATTATTTAATTATTTTACTTTGTTGACTAACAGATATAATCATGTATGAATCTGATCACACATGGTTTAACGAAGAGAAGACCTCTTGGGATGACAAATGGAATTATGTAACGGGTTGGTCGAACGAATATTTGATGAACCAATGGATTCATAATGAAGCATACGATGAGGGAGTATATGAGCAATGGGAGATTATAGAGAACCAAAGATTGTTCATGATAGAGCTACTCCAACTAAGAGATGAAGCAATGACTATTGGATGAGGTCGTGCATGATGTTCCCAACTCTGATCATAAAGGCCATTGTATTGTTGTCAACCATCCCGAACTAGATTGTACAAGTCAACAAGAGTTGGATGTCATCAGGGATAATGTACCTAGGCCGACACATGAGCAACATTTAGGGATGTCTGAATCTTCAGCTGAATCTCACTGTGGCCTACATGAGATTTATTTATGATACAATGATGATGGGTACATTAATAATAAATCAATTTAGTCTAATAGAGACTTGACAAACCAAAGAAGTTATTGTGGAGAGCTTGCCTTGTGCAACATGACTCTACAGTCCATCATCGAGACGTGTTAGAACATATCAAATATGATGGAGCAAATGATGAAATGCTCAAACAAATATCTAAGGAGCTTCCTCCATTGGAAGGGGCTATGCATGATGTTCCCAACTCAAATAATAAAGACCACCAAATCGCCATCAACCATCCCAATTTAGATGACAAAAGGAAGCAAATGTTTGGATCTAGAGACCATGAGAATAGATTGAACATAATTGTAAAAGTCTCTGATCCAATTGACTCAGCTGTAGACGCAGTGGTAAGTGTAGAACTTGATATAGCAGATGTAGAAATAGAACTGACCACTACCATTTACCTTAAACCAAGTCTAAATGAAAGTGTCAATGAGCCGAGACACTTTTTTTCCATAGTAGAGGAGATGTCATCCGAAGTAATCAAGGAGTTCATATTGTTTTCATTCGATGATGACGTAAAGGCTCGAGTTGATAGATCCTCACATGACATTAAGGTGAAACAGCTAGAGGTAATAATACCCCGAAACACATTATGGGATTGGCTCGAATTTGACGTTAAATAGCTCATAATGTGGATGTCGCATTGGTTGAAGTTAAGGAAATATCAATGGCATCAACTGATGGTGCTGGTCTACATATCTCGTTTGAAAAAAAAATGAAGGATCAAAGTCTCGAGGACCAACTGATACGACCATGCCCCGGGCACATTTTTGGACCAGCTCTCTAAGCATTGTTTGCAATTTGTTGCGAGCTGAACTAAGCTCCATTTTAGCTCAATGAGCTCGAATCAAGTCAAATTCAGCTCAATTCCATTTAGACATTAATATAGCTGTTGGAATAATTATTTGAGTTAGTTAAATTAGTTAAACACAACTCAATTAATAATTGTTGTTTAATTGGTCTAAAATTTGGACAAATTTAATTAATCATGTTAAATGTGTTTTTATTTCATGTTATTAAGTTGTCTTAAATATTACAGCTTATAAATATGTTTTTGTTATTGCATGTTTTTAATATGTCTTGTCCAACCGAATTAATTGTGTCTAGTTTTAATTATGTGTATTTAAATTGTTCAGGTTATGTTTTTAGTTATGTTCAGCTGAATGTGAATTAATTTAAATTGATTCATCTTTTCTGTAGGTTGGCTGAATGTGGGAGAGTATTTAAGCAAGATGCATGCACCCTAGATACAACGAACTTGGCGATACATGCAAGTGAATGTTCAGCTGATTCATTTCTCAACAAAACAGCATAATGTTGTTCACACTTGGATTTCACATCAATGACTATTCGGTTGGGCATGTTCACACCTAAAGGACTCTTCAAGGCTGACTTTTCATACTTATTTTGGCCATTCACGTTCTCCTTTAATGCTGGTATTTTCTCAGCCAAGAGTTGCATCTTAATGAGCTCATTTAAGCTCATTGCCGAACCTAGCTGCTGCCATGCACCTTTCCAAGCATTCCAAGTTCATTTGCTTAGTCTAGAAGCTGCCTATTGGACTTCAATCAGCTGAATTTAGCTACAGCAACTTAATGCTTCAATTCTAGAATTTTCTAGTTTAATTTGCTTAGCCATGAAGATGACCATTCGGCTAGCTAGTACTTAGTCTATAAATAGTTTGCTATTTCATTTTATGAAAGAACTTTTTTTGCCAGATTATTGAATGAACTTTGTTCAAAGAGTGAGATTTCTCCTCTCTAAATTCGTATGAGTTTCGATCTGACTTATCTAGTGAGCTAGTGGCGTCTATCATTCTCTTTTTGAACTTATCACCTTTTTTTGGCGTGGCGTTCAACCCTTCTACAATTTCGCAAATCCACCTTAACCAAATAGAAACCGAGGTGACACTCTTTAGTGTTGAATCGTTTTTGGAGTTAAGTCCATTTTTCCATTCCCACAAATTATCCCAAATTAACTATCCTTTGATTCCTTTATTGAACCGAACCTACATCTTTCTAAACCTTTTATCATTACAAAATTCACTTTGTAAGCTTTCGCAAAATTTTAAAACAAATTTACACCTTTTTGGTTGCTAGAACTTCTCCTCGTCGACGATCGGGCAAACTTTGTGAAACAACTTGATTATCCCGGGCCGGATCGCATCACCAACTAGAAGTTCTTTTACCAGAGCGATATAGATCGTCCTTATTCTGAAAAATAACTTCTAATTTAAATTTCTATTAGTTTTCTTTTAATGTTTAATTTTTTTAATTATTTAGTTTAATTAGGTTATTTTTTACATGCTTAACAAGTGGTTGTTGAGTTCGTGAAAGCTGGAAAACAAACAAATCAAGAAGTGGAAATTTCACGTATGGGAAAAGCCAAAACAACTATGACATCGTGATGAGGACCATCAACATGTCAGAATGAGTTATCCTCGTCCCGACGAGAAAATTCATGTTGTCCCAACAAGCTTATTCAACGTCTCAACAAGCCTTACAACGTCGAGATGAGCCAACACAATGAGGAAAAAATAGCATGTGATGTAATAACGAGAAGCATCGCGTCATCATGACGAGGAGGCCACGTCGCAACGTCGGACTGGGAACTTGAACCAATGAGGCTGCGTCGTGACAAGCTGAAACCCTACGTCACGACGAGGTGATTATTATAAAAGGGCCTCGTCATAACGAGCCCTAGCCCAGCCCCCCAAATGAGTTTTCTCCCTTCTCCTCTGTCAGTTTTCACTCTCTCAACATCCAAGCAATCATCTCTATTCATTTTTCTACTGTTTAAAGATTAAACTTTCGTCTTTTAGTTATTTTCTCCTATTTTATTAGTTGGAATTTCCTCCCAAATGTAGCAAACTTTTTCAGAAAAGAAAAACATGGCGACCGACAGGGAAGCACAATGACCCAAATGTTTCAACATCAAAAAAAGCTCTGTGATATCTAACACTTCTATAGTTTTTATATATTTTTATTTAATTTTGAATGGTAGATTAGAGAGCCCAAATTTTTAGATCGATTCGATTGCTCTGATTGATTGTTGAAATTAAATAATATGGCCCCTGATAAACGAACAGTGTCTTAGAGAATTGAGGAGTGTGATGCTCTCGTTGAACCAAGGAGATGATTTGTCTCCAATGATGCCACAACTCGAGCCGATAATTTTATGGACAATCCATTAATTCCCGACCATGGATTCAACTTTTCCACGTAATTATTTCATAACCTGATCATAACCAGGGTCAATTAAGGTGGTCTCAATTTTTCTGACAAACTCTAAAACTGACTGTTATATCGATTGTACAGGAATTCTATGTAAATTTCCTGGAGGCACAAGACAACAAAGTGTTCGTGCGAGGCATTTTCGTAGATGCCTCCTCTACCACAATCAAAGCATTTTATAGGACACCGTATTATACCCTAGACTTTTACAAAAATTTACAAGATAGTGAGGTGGACTACTATAACATCCTCACTTGACACAGTCGTTGAATTCGGGTACGAGGTGCCACAAATGAACCAGATTGAGTAAACACAAATTCTTGACTCAACAATTTTAAAGACTGATCGCATTTCTTATTAATAAATGTTCCTACAACAAAAACCTTAAATTAAAAAAAGTTTACTATCTTATAATTCCAGACTCTAAAGAATCTACTCACATACAATGTAATTGACCTTGAGGCGAAGCCTCTAAAGGTACCCATTTTCCTATCTGCATGAAACTAAACTGACATTGATCTTCAGTCCAACACAATCTACTCACATACAATGTAATTCCCAGTGTTGGATTCTTCTTTTAACCATGTGCTTATAAGGTGGTTTTTTTGCCTACTCTTCTAATTACCACTTTGCTTATGTCCACATTTGCGAACAATCCACAGTTGATTAGTGTTGGAAAAATCTAGTTTTGAAATGGTTTTCGTGCACAACGAAAAATTAAAATTTTGAAAATCGATTCGATTTGTAATTTTTATAGCAATAAACTTTAACCAAAATTGTACCTGTATTTTTTAATTAAGCGGGTCCTTGATGTTTTCTGACTTTTAACCGAACGATCTTATCCACTATTCTAGTACCACGAACTGTTTTGAGTGTGAGCTCAAACAAGTTGAATTAAAACACAGAACTAGAAAAAGTTTTCCTTTCTTTTCGAGGGTGAAAATGAAAATTCTTTCTTCTTTAATAGAAACTGGTAGAATTTTTATTTTGGAAATATATATTTAATAATTGAGAAGAAGTTCTCTCTATTTTTTGGTACAGTAACAATCTCCCAAAGTTATGTAAATAGCTCTATTGGTGTCATCTATTTATAGGAAGAGAAGATAGAACCCTTATTGAGTTGTAGTGGTTTATCTGAAATAGATAAATAACTTTCTACTTAGATTAGGAGAGGGGTGGACGACATCCCTAGTATTCCTATTAGGGTTGCCACCCCCTTCATGTTACATGAGGGGCTTTGGGCCTCTCTAACATCGGGTCCAATTACGAGTACTTCCTGGGCCTTTTTGACCTAGTACTATGTTATGTGATCTAACCCGATTCATTTTTTCTATTTCCTAAAATAAACTTTAATATTTATATATAAAACAATTTTCTCATCTCTATTCTACGCTCGACAAAATTTTGACAATTTTTTCTCTGGTAAAATTTTGAGAAAATATGTTCAGTATTTCATAACTCAACATATTCACTATGATTGAATGGTTTCTTTTCATTTTCAACCTTCAAAACATTCCAAAAACATAAACTCATTCTTCCGATCATTTTTTAAGTAATCCATATAGGAATGCAAATTTCCATTTTCAGTTTTGGAAACTTACATTCATTTCTAAATGATTTCATTTATCCATTTTGGAGAAAACCATAATCATTCCTGAATGTTTCCCATTTCTATTTTTCTATTCATTCTGTTCATTTCTATTCAAAACACACAATTCATTTTTGGTTCCAATGAGTTAGTAGAGGAACCGATTAGACATATGTAGTTGAGGCTAAAATTATTAATAATTAAGTTTCAATTTTTCACCTATTAATTATAAACTCATTTAGTCACAAAGTCATTCCACTATAGTATCGTGACTGAGATCTCCTAACGACATACCATTACGGAAGCAATTACTCAATACTCGTCCAAAAACTTTGTCATTAGTGTGTTAACCTCATAGGATATCCTTGATCTCTTCGGGATAATATTCGTTCTCCTAATATAATTCTATTTTAACTCATGGTAACCATTACATATTTCTTCATGAAAAGTTAGACATTATCAAATAGTGATAAAGCCATCCATCACAAAGACAGAGGATCCATGGCCACGCTTACTTTTCATCAACCATCTAATGTGAACAAGAGAATATCATTTACCCATGTTCTAGGCTATGAATTCCAGTATTGTGAATGATGCTACATACTATAGAAGTCGTACACCCAATGCACCAGTTTTCGATTCCTTATCCATTTTAACTCAGCTTTTTGCTTACATCAAAGTGTATGAGTCATGTATATATAGTCTGTCATCCACTCAGGAATTAGGTATGCCGTACTAGAACATCACAAGTGAATAAATTAATATAAAAATATTTAGGATCTATTATTCTTTGGTCCTGTCCGATGTACTGTCAGTCCAGTCAGTCATATCTATGTCTCTATCTTTTAGGATTCATCCGTTCCGATGCCCAAGACAAGGCATCTCCCCAATTGGACTGGATAGATGATATATTAGTCTTTTAATTGATTTTCTCACTTCTGATTAGACTGAGGACATGTTTAGGTTTGTCTACTAATATAAGTTATCTTTCCGTATTATGATCTGACCACGTAATACCACTTAGTATTAGTTAAACATTAGACAACCAGTTAACAACATTTGCTTCCATTTTTCTTTGCATGCAAAAACCATGTGAGTAAAATATACGGAGTATTAATATAATTCATGAATAATTTTATTAACTTATCTGTTCAAAAAAATTACAAGTGTACTTAGATGAAAATACTACACTAAAGGCATCAGATCCAACAATTAGTCCTTGGCAAACTCCTTTTTCTTATTGTAGTCCTGAAGGACTTATTGACATCCCATCCGTTGGGTTATCTAATAAGGACCATACCACTTTGGCGAACTAATTCCTACTTGGTTTGAATGGTGGTCAGATTACTTCCTTATAATCTGCCTTGTTTGCAATACCTTGCCTTCAAGCATAACATGCTTGTCTACTATGGACCACTTTGACCTACAATGTCACGCCTCGATTTATGTTTTATTATTGTTATAATTTGGACAAGAATGAGTTGTGGCTTTGTGGTTAAGAGATAGGGAGAGTATCCATAAGACCCAAGTTCGAACTCCCTTGAGTATTTTTCTTTTAAAAATTTGACACCCTTTGGTCAACCCCTCCATTTTCGCCCAAATGGGTGACAATCACATAGATTCTCTCCTCCTTTCCCTCCTTAATTCTCTCATATTTTTACTTCTTTATCCCCTTCATTTCTATTCTTCCTTCCTTCAATCTCGTGTGTACTACAATTACACCCCCTAAAACCCTAATATTATTTTCATTTTTGTTTTATATTTTCTCTCTTTTTCTCTTCTCCACCACCTTGTGTCTCCTTTGTGATGTATTTTGATTTGGCCTTTGTGGCATTCTGTTATCCTTTGTGGCGTATTTTAATTTGGCTTTTGTGGCATTCTATGAGCCTTTGTGGCTTATTTTGTATGTTGCCTTTGTGGTGCATCATGTTTGGCCTTGGTGGCATATTCTGATAAGTTATGATAAGGATATGGTATGTCTAGAGTTATTGTGGTTCACATAGCTCCGTGATAAATTTAGGTGCTCAAAGAGGTTATCCACTATGATCATCGATTAGTTTGGAATATGGTGTATTCTTAGAGATAAGAGATATATAAGTGTTCATCGGTCTGATTTCGTCTGTGAGATGTAGGGTTGGGAAATTTGAGTTGTTGGTATCTGTCATATCTGAATAATATCATGTTTTGACTTTGGAATTATCTGGTATTTTTGCTATATATCAATTTGGATATTGTTGTGTTTTGTAATAAGAGTTGGGAGGAGGTCTTCTAAATAAGCTACTAATTCATTATCAGTATGATTTGTTTTGGGTATTGAAATAAAAAGTAATTTTATTGGTATACTGATGGTATTCAACTCTGTATGGAAATCCACCAAAAGTAAGTATAGTGAATAGTGTGTGTGAACAAATGTTCTGGGATAATCGTTGTAAGTTGTCTGAATAGAAAAGAAAAGGTAGTATTGTCTAGTATGATCTGAAGTCAGCCATTGAGTTAAGTTAAGGATAATTCAGTAAGTAAGGTAATTGGTGCATAGGTATATATATAGGTTTGTTTGACCATGTGCAAGTATTAACCGAAGATAGATTTGGGAATCTAAATAATCAAGACTAAGAGTTCATAATGAAGGGTTTAAAGGTAAAGTGTATTTCAAACTCACTAAGCTTGTGTAACTTATAAGTGTTATCTTTACGTTTCAAGTTATGTTGTATGATTGAGCTTGCCAGGAGAGACAAGCTAGGAGTACGACAAGGAAGTGATGATCTAGGATATTATGTATAAAGTGGAAACTTTTAGATAGCGGTATAGTGTAAGATTACACCCTAAAGTGTTTGTCTTTAGTAAACCTATATGTTGAAATAAGTTGTAATTAGACTGATGTAATATATTATTTTAAATACTTTCCTTTTTCTTTAATGTTGTTTCTTTAAACAAAATGATAAGAAAAATGTTTTAAGTAAGAAGCATTTGGTAACTAATTTGCAAATTTTGTTAAGTGGTATATGTGGTAACTCTCAAGATCCAGACCCATTGAATCGAGTTGGGTTTGAGATGCTACATGTGATAATTTGTGTTGTACGTGAGTATGGTCATTATATAATACCTTCCTGTTATACGATCCTAGTATTGACAAATCTGTGTCATATGAAAATGTGGAACGAAGCTTTATTTTTGATGCCTTCGGTAGGGCAAATTTATTGAAAATCGAACTGATAGATTATGGCCCGACCTTGTAGGCAAATACAATAAGTGTAAGACTATGTAGGTGAGGCCTCATGGCATTCTTTGATAATACGCCAAGTTGGCGAGATAGTGGAAGACCATGTGAGTTATGCTCCATAACATCCATTGTGTGGTCACCGGGATAGTAAACACGAAGGCCAGGATGGCGGAGATGTAATCCATCGGGACCGTAAACATGAGGTCCGTCAGGATTGTAAACTTGAAAATTCTCTAGAAAGTCTTTGTGGTAAATTCTCTAAAAAGCTTTTGTGGCGTATCATTTGGAAAGCCTTTATAGTGAGTTCTCTAGAAAGTCTTTACGGCATATCATTTGAAAAGCCTTTGTGGCTAATCTTGTGAAAAGCCTTTGTGGCGTGTTATCTGGAAAATTTGTAGAGTGAATTTTGCAATGACCAAGTGGTGAGATGTTATTCTACCTTGTTAAGACATTTTCCTGATAGAATTCTCGACAGAGTAACCAACTGACGAATCCACCTTAATGATCTGTCATGACAGAGAAATTTATGTATTGGAATATGGGGTCGTGTAAGTGCCCTCCAAACTTGAAATTTTTTAGGCATTGTATTGAAGCTATCTAGGATTCTATTTCTTGAATTAAAATGTTGGGTTCTCCTAAGCAAGTATGTTTGTCTAGAGTGATTTGAAGATACAATGTTACTGGTGTTCTGATAATCGATGAGTTCTATAAGGAATCTGTTAAGAGTAGTATCTACTAGGTATTATTTTAAAAAGCATATCTAACTACAAACTTCAAGGAAATCATGTATTGGGATTCAAAATATGGATTAAAGTTTGAGATTTGCTAGTTAGGTGAAATGAGTAAAAGACGATTAAGTACAAAGATTGGCGTATGGTTATCTGCCAACCAAGAATCAAAAAGTATCCACCAAATTTTGAGAGGAAACCCAATCCCTTGAGTCGAAAGATTCTATGACCCCGTAATAAGGTAATAATGAGCGATAGCCACTAAGTTCTTCTGAACTTATATGCGTCACGTCACATCCCAAAAACTAGGTTAGTAGAAATTAGATTAATGAACCGAGAGTGGTCACAACTGAATTTTTATTTAGATAGTCTTTTACTCATTTGATAATAAATAAATATCAATTATAGTGATTGAGTAGTGGTGGAGTTGTCTTTGATGGTCTGAATTCGAACCCTTCGCTCTCGTTAATTTCTATTTGGTGCAAATTTGTTTCAAACCCTTAGCAAATGTCATCCCATATTTTATTTTTATTTACGCAAGTTTAAGAAAAAGGAAGTGAGTAGTTTAGTGGTTTATTAACACCTTAGTTATCCTAATGGTCTAAGGTTTCAGTCCTAATATTCACACCCCTCTATTTAAGTTTTTTTTTTACAATTTTTCCATGTAATTTAAGTGCTTTCTGTCTAACCTTTTTTCACCATAAATAGGAGGATTCCTTTCCTCCAATATAGGTCAAACTTACCTTAAGTTGAAGGTACATGATCCTCCTTTCTACTCTATGTCTTTTTCCCTTGCAAAAACTTCTCATACTTTCCATACAAGAGGTTCATTGAACCTAAACCAAGTTGACCAAACTCTTCCTACACTCCGGACCTCACTATGTCATCCTACCTCCCTCTTACTCCCATTTTCCCTCTTTTCATTTCTGTTCTAAACCATTTTCTCTCCATTTTGCAAAATAACAACCACCGTTTCTTTTAATTTTTGCTCATTTCCTCCACTATGACCAAACCCTCCACCACCGCGTGCCATTGTGGGTCTAATTTTTCCTCCCCTATTACATCAAAACCCTAAGGCCCTTTGCCATCTGACCACTACTCCACCATCATCAAATCGCCACTAACCCGCCACCACCGTCGGACCACCATCACCATCGTTGCCGGTAACCAAAAATTCTTTCTTTCTCTTCCACTTTCACTTATCGATTCGTTAATTGATTAAACTTACATATTCTCTTCATTCTATCACTATTTTTAGATCACTTGATTCATTGACTTCGTTCCTTTCTCGATTCATCGACCATTTCGTATTGAATCAAGTTGTAAGTGTGGTTATTTGGATCGCAAAATCCTTCTCTTAGTGGTTTCATATCATGCTCGAATGGTTTAGTGGCCATAGGGATAATATTACATTTTATTATGATTTATTTATTATCGTACTAATACTACTCCTTACCATCTTGAAGGACCAAATGATAATTACAAGGGAGACCTCTAGTTTCGCATTGGGAATCATCTTTTCAAGAGTCCAAAACCATGGGGTAAGTGTTGGTGAGGACTTTTGCAACCGATCTATTAGTGATGAATATTTTTCAAACGAATACTAACTAATAAACGTTATTCATGTGTTAGATTCATCTTTTGAGTTAGATCAAAGGGAGATCGTTATTAAAGATTGTGGCAAATCGGATCTACGATACAAGGTGTGGGATTGTTACCATTTATTTGTGTGATATAGTTATTTTATTACATTAATAATTTAATTATATTAAAACATGAGTACACTAAATATTCATGAAGAGTTGAAAAACTTAACAAGATGAACACCAAGTAATTGACTCTAACCTAGTGATTCTATGAAACGTAAGATAATTGATGCGATTGTGATTGTGATCATGATTATGATGTATGTGTAAATCTCATCTTCATGATATATGATGTATGGCTTATGTGATCCTTGTGATTATTTAAGCATGTGAGACTTATATATGTGTACATGAAAATTGAGATCCATGATCTAATGTGAAAAGCATGTTTAATATGTTAAAGTGATTATAAGTGATTAATACGTGATATGTGATTATGAGAGCATGTTTACATGCCTAAGTGTAAAAGTGAATATATGTGTTAAAAAGTGAAATTTTCATATCACATGAATGAGATGGGGTTTTGTGAAAGGTTGAAGTTATATGGCAATTTATCTGCGATTATGTGGTCGTTATTGGTAAATATGTAGTGGTTTGTCCACAATATGTTATGTGGCTATTGATCGGCATTTATGTGGTGGCTTGTCTACAAATGGCGTGTTATTGGATGGATGAGTTCTGGGGAACTCGATATATGGTGTGTAGCAGAGATGAGTAGGAAATTTTATAAAATGTGCATCGTTTTTAAAGTATGCATCGACATGTTCATACATAAGTAACAGTATTAAAACTTGTGATTATTATGATGATTGATATGATGAGATTGATATTTTGATATGTATGTGATTATATTTGTGTTGATCTCACATTGGGTTTTTCAAGCTCACTCTTTTTTAATTCTGACTTTTCAGAGAATAATCGAGATTAGGACAGACTCGGCTTACGGTGGTGCTCTTGGTCATTTTTAGAAAAATATATTATTTTGGTACTCAATATTTTAGGGATGTGTTTTTATTACTGTGGACTTTTGCTTGGGATTTTCTTTTTGACTTTGGATTGTTTTGATTTTGGATTTTTCTACAAGGTTTAGGTTTTAAAATTATCATTTAAAATATTGTGAAATTGACAGTTTATGATGGATTTTTCATAACTAAGTCAAACAAGGCCAAAAAAGGGTGTTTTCAAAATTCAATACTTTGTTTTCGATAATCAACACTATCTGCTCACAAAATTGATATTTTATGAGATATATATTAAATCTACATTTTGAAAATGACAAATGAGTTTTAGTTTTTCAAATTATCTAATGTGATGTTTTAATTGAAGTACGACACCTCTTAAAAATATCAAAACTTAAGTTCTCTTTAGATAAATAAATTCAAACAAAATTCAGTTTTCTTAACAATGATGTTTTTAGAAACAACGATTTTTAAGATAAAATAGCTAAATGATTCTGCCATAACATCTAGGCCGAGTTTAAGGTGTTATATTTAGTGGTATCAGAGTCTGTTTCAAAAACTTGGATTGTGGTTTTTTTTAAATGCATGCATATTTGTGAAAATAAAGGTATTTTGGGAAAATCCAAGTCATAGTCAAAACTCATTTTAAATAAAGTTTTGATTCTGTTTTGAAAATCCAAAACTCCGAAGCTTGCCCAGATAAGTACTTCTGCTTAATGAATTTTTAATGTGAAACTGTAGATTTCTATATACTGTGAAAATCTTAATTCTGAAAACTATGGATACCAATACTATAGTGACGAAACTTTTAGAAGTAAAAAAAAAATTAAATTGGTAATGAAAGCTCATTTCTAATTTCCAGATAAAACCTTCATAAAACTTTAGAATTCGATAAAAAGATAAGTACATAAGGCATTTGTACTAGGGGCATAAGAGCTCGTGGAGAGTAGGGTTTGGGAATCCTAGTAAATTCATTTGTGTCACAAGTGGGCACACTTGAGCTCGTGACTCAACCTGGGCTAGTGGTTGACCAAGTTGAAAATACTTATACCATTTAGGAGGATCATCAGGAGCCACACCCTTTCTTTTAATTTTTACTACTTTCCTCCATCGTGACCAAACCCTCCACCACCATTCACCACACCTCAAAATCGCCACATCTCCTCTCCTCCTCTTTTTCTCCTCCCATCGCCGCTGTGATCGCCAACGCACACCACCACAGGTCTTATTTCTCCTCCCCTATTATGTCGAAACCCCATAGCCCTCCGTCGTCGGACTACCACTCCACCATCAGCAGACCACCGTTGAGCACTTACCGTTGTCGGACCACCGTCAATGCCGGTGACTAAAGATTCTTCCTTTTTTTCTTCTTTCTCTTGTCGATTCTTTAATTACTTAAACTTACATATTCCCTTCATTCTATCAGTCTTTTTAGATCACTTAATTCATTGACTTCGTTCTTTTCTAGATTCATCGACCATTTCGTACTGAATCAAGTTATAAGTGTGGTTATTTGGATCGCAAAATCCTTCTCTTACTGGTTTCATATCATGGTCGATGGTTTAGTGGCCTTAGGGACAATGTTACATTTTATTATCATTTATTTGTTATCGTACTAATACTACTCCTTACCATCTTAAAGGACCAAAATATAATCATAGGGGAGACCCCTAGTTTCGCATGGGGATCACCATTTTGAGAGTCCAAAAACGTAAGGTAAGTGTTGGTGAGGACTTTGGTAACCGATATATTAGTGATGAATAATTTTCAAACGAATCCTAACTAATAAATGTTATTCATGTGTTAGATTCATCTTTCAAGTTAGATCAAAGTGAGATCGTTATTAAGGATTGTCGTAAATCGGATCTATGATACAAGGTGTGGGATAGTTACCATTTTTTTGTGATATAGTTATTTTATTACATTAATAATTTAATTATAATAAAATAATGAGTACACTAAATATTCATGAAGAGTTGAAAAACTTAACAAGATAAACACCAAGTAAGTGACTCTAACTGAGTGATTCTATGAAACACATGATAATTGATGCAATTATGATTGTGATTATGATGTATGTGTAAATCCCATCCTCAAGATATGTGATGTATGACTTATGTGATACATGTGATGATTTAAGCATGTGAGACTTAAACATGTGTATGTGAAAATTGAGATCCATGATCTAAAGTGAAAAGCATGTTTAACATGTTAAAGTGATTATAAGTGATTAATAAGTTATATGTGATTATGAGAGCATGTTTACATGCTTAAGTTTAAAAGTGAATAATATGTGTTAAAAAGTGAAATTGCCATATCACATGCATGGGATGGGGTTTTGTCAAAGGTGGCAGTTATGTGGCAATTTATTTGCGATTATGTGGTCGTTATCGGCAAATATGTGGTGGTTTGTCCACAATGTGTTATGTGGTCGTTTATCGGCATTTATGTGGTGGCTTGTCAACAAATGGTGTGTTATTAGATGGATGAGTTCTGTGGAACTCGGTATATGGTGTGTAACGAAGATAAGTAGAAAATTTTATAAAATATGAAATGTTTTTAAAGTATGCATCGACATGTTAATACATAAGTATTAGTATTAGAACTTGTGATTATTATGATGATTCATATTTTGATATGTATGTGATTATTTCTTTGTTGATCTCACATTGGGTTTTTAAAGCTCACTCATTTTTAATTCTTACTTTTCAATAATAATCGAGGTTAGGATTAGCTTGGCTTAAGGAGGTGCTCTCGGTCATTTTCAAAAAAAAATATTATTTTTGTACTCAATATTTTGGGGATATGTTATTACTGTGGACTTTTGCTTGGGATTTGCTTTTTGGACTTTGGATTATTTTGATTTTGAATTTTTCTGCATGATTTAGGTTTTAAAATTATCATTTAAAAGATTGTGAAATTGACAATTTATGATAGATTTTTCATAACTAAGTCAAATAAGGCCCAACAATGGTGTTTTCAAAATGCAATACTTTGTTTTCGAAACTCAACACTATCTGCTCACAAAATTGATATTTTTGTTAGATATATATTAAATCTACGTTTTGAAAATGACAAACGAGTTTTAGATATGCAAATTATTCGTTACAATGTTTTAATTGAAGTACGACACTTTCTGAAAAAAATCAAAACTTGAGTTTTCTAAAGATAAACAATTTCAAAAAAAAAAATTTCGATTTTCTCAACAAGGACATTTTTAGCAACAATGATTTTTAAGAGAAAATAGCTAAATGATTTTTTGTGCCATCAATATGGCCAATATGACCTTCGAGATTCGACCATAACTTCTAGGTCGGGTTTAGGGGGCTATAGGTCATGTGGAATGAATGTTTGTGAATTTAACTAGTGCACCTAGAAGCACAATGCCAAGGATGCACCATAGTGGTAGATCAAGGGCAATATTTTGCATACAGAGAGACTTGTATAGAAACATGATTGTCAAATGATAAATAGTAATACACGCTATGAAAAAGTCTATTTTATCAAACAATTTGTTGTAAGGTCTTATTTTACCTTTGAAAGTTTGTGGTAAACGATAAATGTATTATTCAAACATATTGCCTTAGAAAGGATTTTAAATAAATAAGAGGTATATTCAGTATAACTTTTTGCAGATTGAAAATTTTAGTTAAGTATGCAAGTATTATGACATATTATATTTGGACTCGATAACTCGTGTCGATATAGGGTGTTGAAAGCATTCTTATAAGTATAAAACACATTCTCGGTATGTTGTAAAATCATTTTCAAGTCTTATATGAGCTTATGAAAGCTCTTTTACTAACTCGAGGCCTATTAAGGACTTAATTAAAAAGTTTTCAAACTTGAGGTTTGATGTCACAACATCATAGCTTTCACGTTACGACTTCATCAATCAGTAAGTATCGTCGCGACTTCATGAAACTCGATGTCACGGTGCCACTCACTATCGATCTAAGTCACGACGTTGGGGACTTCTTGTTGCGACATTACCCTTGTTTTGGTAAAAATCAGTTCGATACACATTACATGCTTCCTACAAAAAAATTTCAACATCCACATACCTAAGCAAATTGGCCAATGCATCATATCATGCCAAACTATACCAAATTAAGCTTATAGCACTTTTAAATTCAATGTTTAAATGACACAAAACACATTATCAAAATCTAGATATATCCAAGCCATTCATCAACCTTAACATACCAAGTTACCATTTTTTCAAGTTTAAACACATATGGTCTATGTAAGATTTTGAAATCAAGAATTCAAATGGCATTAATATGATCAAACTAGCAATATACTAGGTCATATATCAAGCTTAACAAACAAACATAATCTTAGCCGCTAATAAGAAATATGAAAAGTAAAGAACAAATGTTCAGCCAACAAAATCTTCTCTTCAAAAGCTTGAAAAGTAGTATTTATAGTCTACTGACATTTAACCTAACATTGAAAATTATGCCCTTATATGAAAAGTGACTTAAAGTTTGTTTGGACATAAAATTTTCCCTATAGTTTTTTCCCTTGTCAGGCTTCATTGTCGCAACACCCAGGCTTTGGTGTCGTGACACCCTCGATAGTGGCACAATATTGGATTTGGGGGATCTCAGTGTCGCGATAACCCGTAGTTGGTGTCGGGACATCATTGGTGATGGCTTCAGTTTCTTCACTTCAACACCTTTAGGGCTACCATGACCTTGAAAGCTCGGTGTCGCAACTTTCTTGATAGTAGGCTTCATGTTGATTTCTTGTTAAAGTTTTTGCATCCTCAAGGTGAAAGGATTCAAGGTCACGACATCCTGACATCAGTGTCGTGACACCCACGTTAAATGCAATTTTCCTCAAGGTTTGGCCGTCGTTGTCTCCCTACACCAACTCAAATCAATTGTTAGACTCCTAATAGCAAAATTTTTCCAATTTTTGTCTCAAAAGAGGTAAAATTTAAGCCAAGCTATTATTAACACAAAAATCTAGGAATTGATAAAAAAATCATTAAAAGACTCTTAAACTACTTGAAAATAAGCTCTTTAAGCACTCTAGAGAGTCTAATTTGACATATCAAATTACGACAGATCAGAAATTGCATTTTTTAGTACCACTGAAAATCAGGTCGTTACAGATCTAATTTGCTCCTGCTATTATTATAGTTTCATTAGTTAGTTTAAATAATAAGCACCCTTAGGCTTTGCTTGGTTGAGTGGAAAGAAACTTAGAAAGATGAAAAATTAAAGGGGTAGAAAAGTATAAAGATGGAAAATATAATGTCTTTCCATATGTGTGCTTGGTAGGAAATACAGAAAGATGGAAAGAAAATGTATTGCTTGGTAAAGGTGAAAAATGAGCGAAAAGAAAATGAAACTTTTGAAAAATACATAACTTTTAACTAACATACACTTCTTTCTCATTTTCTCTCATCTTATGATTCAAATTTGGAAGGATTAGTATTTATGCATTTGGATGAAAGATGATCATCTCTCTTATTTTCTTTCCTCTCACTTTTATTCCCTACTAAACACGCTTAAAATTTGTTTTCTTTCTACTTTTCTATTCCCTCCCACTTTTCCACCCATCACACCCTTAATGATTTTAGTAATTGATATGAATTTTTTAAAAAACACTTATTCCAACTCATAATGTTGAAATATAGCTTTATTGTTAGAATATTGTTTTTATAAAATTTCACAACAATATTTAGTATTAATTATTTGGACTAACTAAAAACATTATAAAAGTATAACTAAATAATTAAAATTAAAATATAAGAATTAAATTTAAAATTAAATATAATAAAAGGACTAAAATTGAAATACGACCAATTTCTTACAAGGGAAGAAAAGAAACAATGACACGTGTCAAAAGGAAGGACTTTTGGATCTTCCTTTTATACATACTCTATAGATTATGTATTTAATTTAACTTTTTTACACCTAGATTATTTTTTTTCTTTGACCTGTACTTAAGCAAGTTCCTACTTTTCAAATGGATTGTTGATTTATTTTAAAGATTTACTTTACTACAAATTAAAAATAAATTTTATTAAATTTAAAAGATTAAGGTTTTATCCAGAAAAATAACTGAATTTGAGTATAAACCTTTATAATTATTGTGAAATTTAATGAATTAAGTTAATTTAAAACCCTAATTATTTGCTTTTATAAGAGGTTGAGAATTGAGTAATTAACCGGAATCACTTAAAAAATAACTTTTTAGTATTTCTGTGTAATTAATTTCTTTTTCTTTTTTTTTTCTTTTTTTTTTTTTTTGGAAATCCAAGGTATCTCCAAGCGACATTACTCGAATAGAAAGCAAGTTAAAGGAAAAGCTCTCCTAGCAAATAGGCTTTTCAAGAAGTGGACTTGTATTCTCGTTTTTATGGGGTAACCTCAACCGACAGTTTCATTAATTATAGTTAGATCTATTTTTGAGTCAATAACTTGAATTTTTTTTTCACTTAAACCCGTTTTTGGCTTGAGCCATTAGCTTGAACTTATTATTTATTTAATATTAACTTTTAAAATATTCTATTAATAAATATTAAATTTAAAATATAATTTGTTAAATTAATAAATAACAATTAAATTATTTCACATTCATGATTTGCGTAAAAATAATATGTAACAATTTTATTAAAAAAATATAAAAACTACATGTGAATTTGTTGAAATGATTTTTTTTTTGAAAGATGAAATGGTAAAGTTCAATAGTGAACAACACAAAAATATAAAAAATGATAAGTACCCTCAAAATAATACTTATTAATTTTATAAAAATATATTTTTTTTCATCATTTCAAAACTAAATTAAACCATGATTAATAAGTAACATTAACTCATCTAACCGTATCAAACCTATACTATATATAAAAAGACAAACTGTTGAAATGACACAAGACCAATAAATTCATATAAAAAATCTTTGCCACTCCACTAACAATTATTTGTTGAAATGTTTTTATAAATATTTTTTAATATAAAATATTTTCATTTACTCATATGTGAGTGTGATAAAAATCTAGTATAACATAAAAAATAGAGCGAAAAAAAAAGTGAGCCCTAAATAGATTTAAGGGATAATATATAATTTGGCCCTTGAACTTGTTTATTTATACCTAATTGGTTCCTAAATTTTTTTTTGGACCTAGTTGGTCCCTGAACTTGTATTCCATCAACCAAGTTGGTCCCTCCACACTAACACTACTAGTTTGTGTTGATGTGGCATTTTTAACCAATCTAGTGGTATCACATTGCAACCTCTCAGGACGCCACGTGAAAAACATAATTTATAGTTTTTTTTATTTTTTAAATTATGTTTACCACATGGAACATTGAGAGGTTGCCACATGGCACCATTGTATTGGCTAGCAGCGTTATGTCAGCACAACTAACGATGCTAGTGCGAAGGTACCAATCTGGTTGATGAAATACAAGTTCAACGATTAACTAAGTCCAAAGAAATTTAGAGACCAACTAGGTACAAATGGACAAGTTCAGGGGCCAAATTAAATACTAACTCTAGATTTAATTATAGTAGATACATAAACTACTACTCTCAAATGCTTTAACCTAAAGGTTAAATCACATTTTGGGACTTGAACTTGGCAATTTTTCCCATATTGGGGCTTGAACTTGATATATCTTCCCACATTGAAACTTCAACTTTTTTTAATCCAATTTAATCATTGAAAACTCTAAATTTCAGGCTCCAATATAGGAACAATAACCATGTTCAGTCCCCAATATGAAAAAATTACTAAGTCTAAGTCCCAATGTGAAAACAATTGCTAAATTTAAGACCTAACTTGGACAAAAAGAAAATTCAAACTCTAATGTGAGAAAGGTTCAAGTTCAGGCCCAAAATAGTAATTTAACCTTAATCTAAATATACAAGTTAGCTTGCCATCTTAACCAACGAATCAGAAAAAGAATAATATGTATTATATATTCAACCCACAGAAAGGGGAAAGAAAAGTTGAAGTGGCACGGTGTCAGCATCTCATAAATTAAAAAGCGTCCTCAAAATCAGATTCTTTGTTGATCCCTAAAATATCTTTTGTTTTCATTATTTTATCTCTTTTTGG
This sequence comes from Gossypium hirsutum, assembly GCF_007990345.1. Taxonomy (NCBI): domain Eukaryota; kingdom Viridiplantae; phylum Streptophyta; class Magnoliopsida; order Malvales; family Malvaceae; genus Gossypium; species Gossypium hirsutum. Next base: position 17,286,897 of record NC_053445.1, on the reverse strand, counting down.
GCCCCACCCCATTCCAGATATTTTTTCTCCTTACTTGCGTCTCTACTCGCGCGCCTCCTCTTAACTTTCATACTCGCCTCTAATGTCTTCCCTTTAATTGGAAACTAGTATGGTATATTTATATGGGTAAAATTATGAAGCTTCTGGTTAACTCTTAAAATAACTTTATTTTCGAGCTGGATTTTATTTTTGGAATGCAATATATTTTTCTAACATTTGTTGTTAAAATATCTCTATTTCAAAACTTAATAAAACAAAATTATTAAATTAAAAAATATATTTTCTTAATTAAATGAAAAAATAAAAGTGATAGAACTACTAAAATTTGAAATAATATCTTAGGTCAAGTTTGTTTATATTGATGCAATAATTAGTATTGTTTTTACCCACACTCTGCGTTGGATTAATTATTTATTTCTTGATTAAATTATAGTGTAAAAATTTAAGGGATACAATTTCTTTAAAATTTTTGTTTTCTTTATATATTTAGAATTTAATCTCCATACTTTTTATTTTTAAAAATTTAATTTCTCTACTTTTTGAATTTAAAAATTTTGGTTCACTTGTCAACTCTGTTAGAATTCTTTTCTATTAGTGTTACATTTAAAAAAAAACTTATTATTATCCATGTAACAAAAATTAACATTATAACAGACTTGAATTTAATAAAGAAATTTAATGGTGCTAATAAATCTTAAAAATTTACATAATCTTTTTTATTAGAATAAAGTATTTAGACTAATGTCATTATAAAAGTTAATGTATCAATTATGTTAAAAATTAAAATATATAGATTAAATTTTAAATTTGAATGAAATATAGAGATAAAATCAAAATTTAAATCTAAAATGTAGAGAAATTGTAGTTGACATTTACCCATAGTATTTCTTTTGTAAAAAAAAAAAAAAGAAAAGAAAGAGAATGTAATGTACAAGTGTCCATTGTGGAGGTCCTTTATAAATAGTTCACTTATCTATTTTGGTGTATTTGTTAAATAGGTATTAAAATAAACATTATTAATTTGCTACTCCTTCAGATTGCTTTTTTTATATTGTATCATGAGAGAAAATATTTAAAATTTGATAAAATAAAACATTTAACTTTTTGGTAATAACATGTTATAGTAAAAGCAGACGATTGGATTATATCAAATTTAAATATTAAATCCCAAATATAAGTATAGTAGAGGACCAAATTTGCAATTTAATTATTATTTTATAATGATTAAAAATGATTAAACCCAAAATATAAGCATTGGGAGGGATCAAAATTGAATATTTACCATATCTTGTCATAAGTAAAAAAAGATAAACATGACATGTGTCATGTAGGTAGGCCTTAGGACCTTCTTTTATATTTAATCGTATAGATATCATCTAAAATATTTTACTTGTTAAAATAAGTTAGAGAAAATTTTTAAAAAAAATCTCAAATCTCAATTACAATTTGAGTGAAATTTTTAATTTAATATTATAAATTAGATTTATTTGATGTATTTTTTTAAATTATATAATACACTATTTCTATTACTTAATATTTACTTAATAGTAAATTATTTAGAAAATATATATACCTCTTCAACTATCAATTGGATTTTTTTTTAATTTCACTTTAAATAAATTATTAAATCATTATTAATTATTAGATAATATACAATAATATCTAATAAATATCAAATGGGCATCATGTTTTAATCCGACTATGCGTGAATATTAAATTTGGGTTTTGTTCATATTTATTTTAATTATATTTAAATATATTCTAGTTTTTAATTTAATTATTCTTTATATTGATTTAATTTCAATTATAATTATTTAAACATATATACTTGTATTTATGATTATATTTGGGCAAAATAACAAAAAAAGCCCTATTTTTTTAAAATTTACCGAAATGGGCCCGGTATTTTATTATTTACCGGAATGGGCCATTTTTCCTAAAATCGGGTCCACGTCAGCGCGATGTCAGGGGACGTGTCAGAACATCGCGTCCACGTCAGCGCTCTTTGCTTAAGTGGACACAAATCGCGCCTACGAGGACGCGATTTGCTGACGTGGATGAACAGTTTATATTTTTTAGCTTGGAAAACTTTGAAAGGCCATAACTTTTGGCTCGGTTGTCCAATTGAGACGATTTTTTTTTGATTTCGAATAACTTTTCGAGATCTACGCGCTAACAAATAGCCGAAGGTGGTTTGCCGCAATTTTCATCGAAAAAGATCCTTTTTCCCCTAAATTTTGATTTTTTCGGTTTAAAATTGAATTTTGAAACATTCAAATCATTATTTTCCTTATTTATTTGAAGTAAACACCGGATTTTTTTACAGAATTGTTGTAGTATTTTTTCTGATTTGACACGTGTATAGAATAGGTCCGATAAATCATTAGAACGTAAGTAATATAATTAAGATAATAATAGTATTTCTATAATATGTTAATTAATTAGTTTGGCTTAGTTGGTTAAGATGCTTGCTCTTTCCCCTTAGTACCTTGGTTCAAATCTTGTTGGTAACAATTTTGAATTTTTTTTGTACTTGATGCTATTGATGTAATATTGAAGAGTTAATTGATTAAAAAAATAAATACAAGTACAAAAAGATTCAAAATTTATTTTTTCAAAATACCAAAAAAGCCTTATATTTTTAAAATTTATCGAAATGGGCCCGGTATTTTATTTTTTTGACCATTGGGTACTGTTCACGCGCGGGCCGAAATCACGTCCACGTCAGCGCGAGATGTTGACGTGGAAGGAAATTGCGTCCTTGAGAGCGCGATTTCCTTCCACATCAGCATCTCGCGCTGACGTGGACGCGATTTCCTGACGCGTACCCTGACATCGAGCTGACGTGGACGCGATTTCCTGGAAAAAGGACCATTTCGGCAAATAATTAAAAAATAGGCCCATTTCGGTAATTTTTGAAAAAAAAGGACTTTATTGGTAAATTGCCCATTATGTTTATAAATTCTTTCGAGGAAAAGAACATTTGAAATAGAATTGGATTGTATTAAAATTATTTTTATAAGAAAAATGTATTGAAGTTAGAAAAATATATATCAGAGTAATATTATATTTACACTCAAATCAACTCAACCCGCATAATAAAGTCTACTCATGCCACAATCTTCTTAGAAAGAGAAAGAAAAACTTCAAATCGTGGAATTCAGTTTTATATATAGTATTATGCTTGCTATTTAGGTTAATTATTTATAAAATTATAAAATTTAAATTTATAACATATCAAAGTTTTTCTATTTTCATATATTTAAAATTTAATTTACATAACTTTATTTTCAGAATTTAATTCTCCAAGTTTTTGTTTTAAAAATTTAGAGTTATTTATTAAATTTTTTTGTTAAATTTGTTAGTGTGATATTTTGAAATTAAAAAAAAACTCACTTAATACCCACGTAATAAAAAATGATATTGTAATAGACTTGAATTTAATAAAAAAAATTGACGGTATTAACAATTTTTAAAAAATTATGTCAACATTCTAATTAAAACAAAATATTTAGACTAGCTAATAACATTATAAAAATTAATATACCCAATTATGTTAAGATTCAAGGAGATTAAATCAATAAAAAGTAGAAGGTTAACCATTATAAAAACAATGGCATATGTGATGTAAGGAGCGACTAATAATTAATGTTAAAAAAGTTGAAAAAGAAAATTTAACTATTTTGGTTTTTCTAAAAAATATAAATTTATTTAAAACAATAATCATGCCCTGCTTTGAGATTTCACGTAAGAAATTATGATTTCAAAGTATTGAAGATGAAAGTGTTTTGGTAGATTAAGTCTTAGTTTGATTGATTTCAGTATTATTGTTAGTGGAAGAGAATATGGGTTTAAACACATTGAAACACGTTTACCCTTCCACTTAATGGTCAGGAAAGGGTTATGAGTAAATTCTAAGCTTATTATATCAAAAAAAGTTGAAAGTGTTTGGTATGATTTGAAGTGTCTTTAGAACAACATTATTAATTATTAGAAATTCTATCACACATATTCGTGCACAAACCACACATTTTAAATATAGAGGTGTATTTTAAAATAACATACAATAAGTAATAAAATGTTGTAAGAAAATATAATATCATATTTAATATGCCAGTAACAATAATAATGCAATACAATGCAGTAGCAGTAACACAACAGAATACCTATAATTGGATAAAGTTGAAAATTAGAAGAAGAATTTTGTTGAGGCCTGTATGAACACTTTCTTTAAGATAGATTTGACCTCTCTTTGGTGCTTTGAGTAACGTTGGATGTCTATCTCCCAAGATACAACAACAAATGATCACAGTAGTAGTACAACAATAGTGATCAATCGAATACAATCTTACCTTTCTTTATCACTAGGAGGAATGAATTTAGAAGGAATTTTTTATATTGATGGTTTTTGATGTGTTTTGGAAGTCTTCTAACCTGGCTTTATATAGAGGAGAGGAAATGAATGAAGAGATTTAGATCGATTCATGAAGAGTTTTGTTGAAAAGTTAATAGATATAAGTGAACAGACGTAATGAATGAAAAGATGCAATATTAAACCAAAAGCAATGAATCTGTTCACCTAGAGATATCATTGATCAAAAGATATATCTGTTCATCAAGAGACAGAACTATTGTTTAATTTGGGCATCAATTTATCATTCATCACTCAACAACTTTGAGCATATTATATAGAATATTAATCCATAAATTATTATTCAAACCTTCAATTTTATCAATAAATTAATATGCCTTAAAGTTCCAAAATATCAATTATTTTTCAACAATCCCCCACATGAATGAGATTGATGGATTAAGGAGACTCAAAGACTCAAAGCGGTGATAGATTCTACATTTGATATTTGCATAGGATCGGTAGGCATCAACCCTTGAACCTTCCCTTGTGAAAGTATATTTACATTACTAGCTGACCAGTAGACGCGATGTCCTTGAATTGTTCTACCGTCTGTGTAAAAGATGATATACCTCACACAAATACCTCACTGGCAAGATTTTGGTTCTCATGGGTATGTTTATATGGCTGTGAACATCTTTCTGGTTTTGCAAGAGCTTAGAGAACTTGCCCCAATAGTCTCCTTGAAGCAACCCCACTTCATTCTCACATAGGTGACTTATGTTTTTCGTTTCACCAAAACAAACAATGGTCATAAAAAGCATTGCTTAAACTTTTCCACATTTTAATCACTATTTTCATTATAGGAATGGACTTGGGATAAGAACCCCTACAGTGACCTCACAAGATCTATGCAAGTAGGTTGTCCCATTGAATCTAGATATTAGGATCTTCAGTCAACTAGGTTAGGTTTTCCTTCACATAGCACCTTAAATATTCATGGGCTTTAGTCCCATCCCTTTTGATGTTTTATCAACTTGATCTCGGTTTAACCCTTTGTTTAGTAGATCCGTAGTGTTATCTTTTGATCTTACAAAATCAATAAAGATAACTTTAGTTGAGGTCAGTTGTTTAACGGTATTGTGTCACCGATGCATGTGTCTCGACTTACTATTATACATAACATTATGTGCTCTACCAATATTTGATTGGTTATCACAATATGTGCATATTGTGGGAACTGGCTTTGGCCATTCAGGAATATCCTCTAAAAAGTTTCGTAGCCATTCTGCCTCTTCTCCAGATTTGTCTAGAGCTACAAACTCAAATTCTATTGTGGATCTGGTTATAATCGTTTGCCTTGAGGATTTCCATTACACAACTCCTCCTCCCAATGTGAAAATATAATCACTTGTGCCTTTGGTATCTTGAATATCAGATATCCATCTGGCATCGAAGAATCCTTCTAACACAGCAGGATCTTTGGAATAATGTAATCTATAGTTTTGAGTATATCTGAAATATCTCAGTACTCCCACAATCGCTTTCCAGTGATTCTCCATTGGATTGCTTGTGAATATGCTTAAATTACTTATAGTGAAAGCAATATCAGGTCTAGTGCAACTCATAAGGTACATTAGACTCCCTATGACTTTTGCATATTCCACTTGGTCAACACTTTCACCTTTGTTTTTGGAAAGATGTTTACTTATATTTATCGGAGTTTTGTTTACACTAAAATCATCCTTGCGAAATTTCTCAAGAATCTTGTCTGTGTAGTGTGATTGAGTCAATACGAGACCTTCAAATGACCTTTTGATTTGGATGCCCAAAATCATGTCAGCAAGTCTCATAATTTTCATGTCAAATCTTGAATTTAATAAGTTTTTGGTACATTTTACCATTTTATTGTTACTTTCAACAATGAGTATGTCGTCAACATATAAACATAGAATTACATATCCATCAACAGTGGTTTTGACATACACACATTTGTCACACTCATTAATTATAAATCCATTTGTTATCATGACACTGTCAAACTTTTCATACCACTACTTTGGTGCTTGCTTAAGTCCATACAAAAACTTCACCAATCTACAGATTTTTCTTTCTTGCCCTGGAGTTACATGACCCTCAGGTTGTTCCATGTAAATCTCATCATCAAGATCTCCATTTAGAAAAGTTGTCTTAACATCCATTTGATGAACTTCTATAGCAAGTATCATCCTTATAAAAGTTATTCTTGATATAGGAGAAAATGTATCAAAGTAATCAAGGCTTTCCTTTTGTCTATAGTTTTTTTATAACCAATCTGGACTTGTACTTATCAATTGTTCCATCTACTTTCATTTTTCCTTTGAAAATCCATTTAGAATTTAGTGGTTTAATTCCATGAGGTAGATCCACTAATTCCCACATATGATTTTGCATGATGGAATCAATTTCACTCTTGATAACATCTTTTTAAAAAGTGCTTTCAGATGAGCATATAACTTCACTATAAGTTTGAGGTTCAGTCCCTAACATATAGGTTAGAAAATCCAATCCAAAGGACTTTTCCACCCTTACCCTTTTACTTCTTCTTGACTCTACCTTGACTTCAACCTCTTGTTGAAAGTCTTGACTATCAATAGTCTTTGAAGTTCATTTTGTTGAACTTGACCCAACTTCCCTAGTCTTACAAGGGAATATATTTCAAAGAATGAGGCATTTTTAGATTCCAATATCGTGTTCTTGTGAATTTTAGGATTCTTTTATTCATGCATAAGAAACCGATATGCATTACTATGGCGTGTATAACCAATGAAATTGCAATCTACAGTTTTAGGACCTATTTTCATTTGCTTCGGTAAAGGAACCATTACCTTTGCAAGACAGCCCCACATAGTCAAGTAGTTGTAGGAAGGTTTCCCGCGCTTCCACAACTCATATGGTGTCTTGTTTTTTTTTCTTGTGGAGCACCTTATTGGTAATTCATTGATAAAGTAACTTCCCCCACATGTTTTGTGACAACCTAGAACTTTCTAGCATTGCATTCACCATTTCCTTTAGGGTTCGATTTTCCCACTCTGCTACTCTATTGGATTGAGGAGAGTATGATGGTGTCACTTCATGAATAATACCATGTTGTGCATAAAATTTACCAAATGGTTCAATATATTCACCACCACAGTCACTTCTCACCCTCTTAATTCTTTTATTAAGTTGGGTTTCAACTTCCTGCTTATAGAGAACAAATTTCTCTATAGCTTTATCTTTGCTTTTAAGAAAATATACATAGCAATATTTTGTGCAATCATCAATGAAGGTAATAAAATATTTATTTCCTCCTCTAGTTTGAAAAAACTTTAAGTCACAAATATCATCATGTATTAGATTGAAATGAAGGTAATAAAATATTTATTCCCTCCTCTAGTTGTTCATTAATTCTTTCAACAGATTGAAATGAAGATCTTGTTAGTTTTTCCTTAACACATGTTTCACATTTATGATTATAATTAATGTGAAATGAATGAATATGCTCTAAGTTAATTAATCTATGTAAAGTATCAAAATTAACATGTCTGAGCCAACCATGCCATAAATTAAATGACTCAAGCATATAAACAGAAGAAGAGGCATCATTCTTATTCATATATTAGCTTTTACAGAGATAGCATTAAGTTTCCACATATCATTTAATACATATCCCCTTCTTACAAACATTTCCCCTTTTGACAAAAATAACTTCCGAGATTCAAATACAATCCTAAAGCCATGCATACTTAGGAGGGTCCGAGAGAAAAGGTTCTTGCATATGTTCGGCACATACAACACATTTTGAAGTTTCAAATCTTTGCCAGAAGTCATCTTCAAAATCACAGTGCCTTTCCCCTTGATCTTGGAAGTTGCAGTGTTGCCCACATAGAGCTTCTCCCCTTTCTCACAAAGAACCAACTCAACAAAGGAGTCTGTAACACCCATAACCCTTATTCGTCCCCGAAACAGGGTTACGAAGCATCATCAGACTTTATAGAAAAAATACGAACATTTTATGACATTTAACAAATATATTAGAAACCAATCATAAAATACTCATATTGTCCCTTATGTGAGCCCTCAAGGCCCAATATACACTTTAGAAGTGAATCGAGACTAAACCGAATACTCAGGGAATTTTTCAAAAAATGTCAAAATTTTTCTTAGAAGCAAGGGACACACACCCGTGGGCCGACCATATGGCTCACATAGGCAGAAGACAAGCCCATGTCTTAGGCCGTGTGGGCATTCGATGTGAGGCACACAGCCATGTCCTAGCCCGTTTCCATACCCGTGTAACTCTTTGACTTGGATCACACGGCCAACCGCACGCTCATGTGATAGGTCGTGTGTAAGGTGCAGGGGTCACACAGCCAAGCCACACGCCTGTGTGCTAGGCCGTGTGCAAAAACCTGAGCATTCTATTTCAAAATTCTAGGTGCAGGGGACACACGGCTAGACTATACGCCCATGTGCCAAGCTGTGTGTCACACATGGCTAAGACACACGCTCGTGTCTCTACCAGTATGGACGAAAATGGGTCATTTTACGGCCACTTTTCTCACCCATTTTAACGTCAAACTATACACAACATTTCAATACTTCAATATATCCCAATCAAGCAATCAATACAAGCTAAACATACATTTTAAACATGACATAACATCAAAATACTTAATTAACTATTATAATTACTTGTTTAACCCATTTTAGAGATTTATCAAATCTACTACTAATTACAAACTTACTAACATTTATCATTTACAACCACAATTCAACTATTTCATTTTTAAACCAACCCTATACATGCCATATAAACCTAAATTCACATTGGAAAAACTACCGGATTAAACTGGATAGTGTGGCTTAATGTGTTGATCCGATCTCTCGACCTCACAACAATCTACAAAGACATTAAACACAACGAGTAAGCTTAATGAAGCTTAGTAAGTTCGATGGTTTTAAACATAAATCTTACCGAACATTGAACATATTACAACCAAATCAAGTAAGTAAATCATTCAAATTACATTTCCTGCCAACCACAACTTTAATTTATGAATTCACATCAATACTATCAATAACTTTAAATATTCTTATATTAATTTCATATATCACTTCCATCCCTTACCAAATCGAATTATGACTTACAGATGTGAGTACATCGTATTCAAAAGCCTGAAGGCTGCACTGAAACATATAAGTGCTAAACATGACCCGTAAGGGTTGAGCTGAGCTCATAGGAACTGAACGGAAACCCATTAGGGTTAAACAGAAACTCATATTAGTTAAGAGAAACTCGTCATAATTAAATGAAAAGTAAACAGAAAAGTTCGTAACAAATGTTGAACCTCGGTTTACCTAGACAATTTGCCGTCAATTCATCCTTTACATTTTCCGTTAGTTCCTCCTTTACATTTTTCATCAATTGATCCTTTACATATCTGTCAATTCATCCTTTCCTAATAACGATAGTATTCAATCCCGCGTTTCCGACCAGATTTGAACATTCAATTTAATTTCTTTATTTTAACAATAATTTTATTTTCCACAAATGATATGAATAAATACATACTACCATTTATCAATTTAACATATAATATAAAGGTTTAACCATACAAACTTACCTAGGTTAAATGGTGGAATTTGTAGTAATTTAAGGACTATTATGCTATTTTCCCTTTTTCACGTTTGTCTATGGGCTCTTGATCTAAAATGTAAAATTATTCATTCATCAGCATACATTTCAGTTTCAGTCCACTTCACAATTTATACTTTTCAATTTTCAAAATTACACAATTACCCCAATTTTTACAATTTTTACAAATTAGTCCCTTACCAGTTAGCCTATCAAATGAGCTAATTTTTCCCAATTGACAATTTATCTAAATATTCTAAACTATCACATAACCCTTGATAAATGAAATTTAATACCAAACCCTAATATTTAATCTTTTTCACAATTTGGTCCTAAAATCAATTTCTATTAAAATTACTTGATAAAATCATCATATAACAAAATTAAATTTCTAAATCCATGTTAATTCATCACAAACTTCCAACACTCATCAATAGTAGCTTTCAAATTTACCCATGAAATCAAAAGCTACTAAAAGAGATAGTTGGACCTAATTGTAAAAGTCTTAAAAACAAAAAAATTTCAAGAAAAAGGCAAGAATTAAACTCACTTGAAGTAAAAATATGAAAAACCAGCTTTAAAAGCTCTCCTATGGCTATTTTTGGCTGAAGATTGATGAAGAAATGTCTAAATTTTCAATTTAGTCTTTGTTTTAAATTTTTATCTTAATTCCCAAATTACCATTTTGCCCCATAAGTCATCAAATTTCAATATTTTCTCTACACATGCCGTTTTAGCCTTCTAATAAATGTTTAATTGTCGTTTTGGTTCTCCCTTATTCACCACTTAAGCTATTTAATCACCATTTCTTTAATTAGCAAGTTTTTCACCTTTTTCAATTTAGTTTTTTTTACTTAATTAACTATCAAAACGTTAAAATTTTCTGACGAAATTTAATACTAACTTAATGACACTCCGTAAATATTTATAAAAATATTTACGGCTCAGCTTATAAAATAATAAAATTTTTGAAGGCTATTTAATTGCCTTCTAATAAAAGTCTTCCTAAAATCACATTTAACTCATAAATACTAAATAATAAAATTTTTGACCTCACTCGTCATATTTAGCAGCCTCAAACCTCTATTTCCGACACCACTAAAAATTGAGATGTTACAACTCTCCCCCCTTTAGGAAATTTCGTCCTCGAAATTTATTACTTGAGAATAGATTTGGATATTGTGATCTTACCGATTCTTCTGTTCCCAAGTAGTCTCCTCTAAACCATGACGATGCCATAATAATTTTACTAACGGTACTTACTTATTTCACAATTCCTTAACTTCTCGAGCCAAAATCTTCACCGGTTCTTCTGAATACGTCATATCTGGTTGCAACTCAATTTCACTATGAGGAATCACGTGTGAATGATCTGATCTGTATCATCTTGGCATCGTTACATGGAACACGTTATGAATCTTCTCAAGTTTCAAAGGCAGAGCTAATCTATAAGCTACAGGGCCGATTCTTTCAATAATTTCATACGGTCTGATAAATCTTAGAATCAGTTTCCCTTTTCTACCAAACTGCAATACTTTCTTACACGGTGAAACTTTTAGAAATACTCAATTGCCCACATCAAATTCTCTCTCTCTTCTTTTCAAATCTGCATATGATTTCTGACAATCAGAAGCATCCTTCAAACTATCCCAGATAATTTGAACTTTATCTTCAGTTTCTCGGATCAAGTCAACTCCTACTAACTTGGATTCACTCAATTCAGACCAATACAATGGAGTCTTACATTTCCTTCCATAAAGAGCTTCAAATGGTGTCATTTTAATCCTGGACTGATAACTATTGTTATACGCAAATTCGACCAATGGTAAATACCTTTCCTAGCTACCTCAAAACTCGAGTATACAACATCTCAACATTTCTTCCAGACTCTGAATCACTTATTCTGATTGCCCGTCTATTTGAGGATGAAATGCTATGCTGAAACTTAACTTTGTACCCAATGCTTCTTGTAATTTGTTCCAAAACTCAATGTATGTAACACCTCGAATTTTGGGCCTAGAAGAAATAGGTTTTGAACAAGGGAATAGATAGGAGACTGCACATAAATATTTAGTTGTGCAAGGAAGTGACATAAATGAATGACTGCTTCGGTGGTTAAGTGATTTAGGAGTGTTTGGAAGTGTCTGAGAAGTCAGGGGTTTAAGCCTTGGCTTATGTAAAATTTTTATTTTAAATGAATAAAATCCTTGGATCTAGATAGTAGGTTCTTAAATTATTGTGGTTAAAAAATGATACAAAGGAGTTGTTGGTCTAGTGGTAAAGGGAGTGTGGAGTGAACATGGGGTCTAAGGTTCGAGTGGTGGCACATAAAAAATGGGAGTATTTATTTTGCTTCCTAATTCGTATGGATGGTAGAGTTGGATTGAAATACTGCTAAATGGAGTCTGAATTGGTCATAGAGAGAATTAAGGAGGGATATTTGGAGAGATTTGAGGATAGAATAGTGGGATTGTGATGTGGTGAAGTGATTTTAGGAGAAAATCGTGGAAGTTAGGGTAATGAGTAGTGTTTGTGCTAAATTTGGTCACTAGGCACTGAGCTAACCAATTTTGGGGTTTTTAGGTTGTTTTCTCTCTGTCTGCTTCGATTTCGATCAGCATTCTTTTCACTTTTTTGCTTTTGGTACCAAATTTTTGCTAAGACTTTGAGTACCTCTCGGGTTTGCTCGTTTTCTTTTTCTGCTCTTCCCTTTAATTCCCTCTTTGTTGTTTCTTTTCTCTCATCTACTTTCCCAAACCTTGACCGAATAGTGTTGAAGTAGTTTGTGTTGCATCTTTTGTCCAAATTGCTCTTCTTACTCTACATTTTTTGGTCAACTGTTTGTTGAATATTGCTTTTCTTTCCCTCTTCATCTCTTCAATTTTTGTTTTCGGCTTGACAACTATTCTCTGACGGTTCGAATTCCTTGAGGAGTGAAAGAGTATCAAGTGATATTATAGTCGTCGAAACCTTTCTCTCATCACTCGATCAAGGATATCCGTCAAAGAGATTGTAGTCAACTTTTTTCAGTGGTATAAGTGTTTTAAGCCACATTTGACAATCGAGGCTTTGGTGCTCGTGGATCTTGGTGCGTTTCCACAATCAGGTGTGTAAACACCCATTTGTAACTGTAGAACGGCAAAAGCCGAAAAGCTGCAAATACGACATTTGAGACCACACGAGTGTGCAATTGCTCGTGTGGTAAGCCAAACCCACGAACCATGGGCGATAGACTGTAGAGGCTTCCATGAGCATTTCCATGGGCTTTGGCCGTAATGGGCCACGTTAGGCCGAAATGGGCCGTGTGGGCTTAATGGGCTTGTGGGCCCCACACAAATGAGATCCACGATTTGTGGCAAATACTGTACTGGCCTATGTAGATCTCATAGCCGTGGTGAAATCTGAGTTGAACGGGCCGCACGAGCGTGTGGGCCCACTTGGGCTGAGTAATGGGACTTGGGCCCATTTACACTGTTATGACCATTTAGGGTACCTGAGTCGCACTAGGTGACTCTTGACCTTTTAAGAGGTCGATATCTGCATCGAGACCCCAAAATAGGGTAAAATAACTGAAATACCCCCATAGGGTAAAATGACCGAAATACCCTCATAGGATAAAATGACCGAAATAACTCTATAGGGTAAAATGGCTGAAATACCCCGATAGGTTAAAATGATCAAAATACCCCCATAGGGTAAAATGACCGAAATACCCCCACAGGGTAAAATGACTATTTTACCCCTAGGAGATGAAATGACTATTATGGCCTTATGTTATGTATGACTAATTTGCTCTATGATATGTATGACTATGATTGAGCATGACATTTTGCATACACGTATGATATTATGTCACTATATATTGCATGAGGATGGGTTGTTATATTTGGAGGAAGTATACCGTATTGATAAGGTTGCACGGGTCGCCCAAGACGACTGTGGACCTACTGATGGCTATATGCCGTTTATTTTACTGGCAGCTTGCTGCAATACTGTTTAGTGCCGCAACCAGTGCTAATCTTGGTGTGTCTGGCTGGGTAGGTCGATCTTATCCCCATATGGTGTGTTTGGAAGGACGGAGTGGTGTGTAGAGACTGGATTGGGTGGGATTTCTAACTGCATATCTGCACTGATTAATGATTTTGTACTGTTACTGCATCGATTAATGATATTACATACTCTTCACTGCATGACTGATATCTGTTACTATTATGGGCCAAGGCCCCACTGATTGTTTGCTTGTTAGGGGATTGCACACTGAGTTTTTGTAAACTCACCCCTCTGTTTAACTGTACAAGTAATCCCCAATTGTAGGCAGGTCGGTACTGGGAGGGACTCGATGATGGTCACACAACCGCATCAACTTTCATTTTTAGCTTTTGATTTATAAGTAACTGGATTTGGGTATTTTTATGTAAAAAGGCCTATTTAAAGTTATAAACTTTAAATTGGGGTTTTTAGTTATTTAGTTTGATATAAACTACTAGTTGTAGAAAAAAACGGGCTTTCAAAAAGTAATCGTTTTCAAAGACACCACGTTTTCGCAACATTTCCTAAAAAAATAACTTTCACAATAAATGAGATTTTAGAAAATTTATAACGTTTTAAAAGTGATTAGCTTTTAATGATGCACACTTGGAGATGAACAACCCATTTTGGAATCACCGTTTAATAACAAAATGATTAATTGATTTTAAGGATTTCAACGACAACAAGTTTTACGCTAAACACCTCAATGTGACATCGCTAGATTCGACCATAACTCCTAGGCCAGGTTTAGGGTGTTACAATGTAAGCCTCAGATCCTGATCTGAAATGATGGATGTGGGAACCTTATGTAACCTCACAATCTTAGATATATATAATTCTGTGAACTTCTCAAGCGAAATATCTATTCTGACCGAAATAAAATGTGCCGACTTAGTCAATCTATCAACAATCACCCAGATTGAATCTTTCTTTTTCGGAGTCACAGGTAATCCAGATGCAAAATCCATCGTGACATGCTCCCATTTCCACTCAGGAATCATGACAGGTTGTAACAAACCCGTTGGCACCTAATGTTTCACTTTCACTTGCTGACAAATCAAACACTTTGCTACAAACTCACAAATTTCTCATTTCATACCTGACCGCCAATACATACGTTTCAAATCACAATACATCTTCGTACTACCCAGATGAATAGAACACATGCTACTATGAGCTTTAGAAAGAATATCATTTTTCAAATCTGAATTATTTGAAACACAAATTCTATTGCAATAACACAACATACCATTATCGTCAATGCTATATTTTGAACTCAAATTGTCCCGAACTATTTGTCGTTTAAACATCAACTTCGAATCCTCGTCTTGCAATTCCCGAATCTATTGAAGAAACATAGGTTTCGATCTCAATTCTGCTATTACAGATCCATATTCATTACAATATAAATGAGCATTCATCGCTTGGAGTGTAAACAAATGTGACTTCCGACTAAGTGCATCTGCAACCACATTAGTCTTTCATGGGTGATAGTCAATAACCAGATCATAATCTTTCAGTAATTCTAACCACCATCTCTACCTCAAGTTCAACTCTTTCTGAGTCATTAAATACTTTAAGCTTTTGTGATCCGTATACATGTAAAATTTTTCACCGTATAAATAGTGTCTCCAAATCTTCAAAATGAATACGATTGTAGCCAATTCTAGATTATGTGTAGGATAATTCTTCTCACGCGGCTTTAATTATCAAGAAGCATAGGCCACTACTTTTCCTGACTGCATCAATACACAACCCAATCCATTTAGAGACGCATCACTGTACATAGCATACGGTACACCCGATTCTGGCTGAGTCAAGACTGGTGCTTCTGTTAACATTTTCTTCAACTGATAGAAGCTCTGCTGACACTCATCAGACCAAACAAATTCTACATTTTTTTTGTAGCAATCGGGTCATCGGCAAGGCAATCATCGAAAAGTTCTTGACAAAACATCGATAATAACCTACTAAACCTAGAAAACTTCACACTTCTGAAATATTTCTCGAAATTCTCCAATTCACCACAGTAGAAACTTTACTCAGATCAAATCGAATCCCATTGGTTGATACAATATAACCCAAAAATATGACCTCATGAAGCTAGAATTCACATTTGCTGAACTTTGCATACAACTGATTCTCTCTCAAAGTCTGTACCACAATTCTCAAGTGTTGTGCATGTTCAGATTTTGTTTTGTAATAGATGAGTATATCATCGATAAACACAACCACAAATCTATCCAAATAAGGTTGGAAAATCCAATTCATTAAAACCAGGAAAGCAGCAGGAGCATTGGTCAAACCGAATGGCATTACCAAAAACTCATAATGACCATATCGAGTTCTGAAAGTAGTTTTCAGCACATCACACTCTTTAGCCTTCAACTAATAATACCTAGATCTAAGGTCTATCTTTGAAAACAACGCGGCACCTTTTAGTTGGTCAAATAAATCATCAATACGAGGAAAGGGATATTTATTATTAATTGTGACCTTGTTCAGCTGTCTGTAATTTATACACAGTCTCAAATAACCATCTTTCTTTTTCACAAACAAGACAGGTGCACCCTAAAGAGATAAACTCGGCCTGATGAACCCTTTGTCTAGTAATTCTTGCAGTTGCGTCTTTAATTTTCTTAACTCAACTGGTGCAATATGGTATGGTGTTACTGATATCAGAGCTGTTCCCGGAATCACATCAATTACAAATTCAACTTCACGATCAGGTGATAAACTCTACAATTCCTCTGGAAACACATCAGCAAACTCATTAACAACTGGTAACTGTTCTAACTTCGATTTAGAATCCCGAGTATCAAGAATGTAGGCTAAAAATGCTTTACTACCTTTACGCAACAATCCCTGAGCAGAAAAAGCTGAGATAATTCTAATAGTATCATTCGGATTCTTTGATTCAACCAAAATTACCTTCCCTGTTTGTCCTTTTAGATCAATCCATTTCTCACAAAAATTTACTACAACATCATGCTTCGTTAATCAATACATTCCCAGAATAACATAAAATTCTCGAAAGGGTAGCAACATCAAATCAGCAGTGAATTCACAGCATTTTACTTTCAGTAGACAATTACGACACACTAGATTAACTATCGCACTCTAACCTAAGGTATTAGTGACTTGAATATCATAATCGGTTGACTCAACAGACAGTTTCTTTTCTATTACTAATGTAGTACAAACATAAGAATACGTAGACCTAGGGTCAATCAATGCATATACAATAACATCAAAAAGATAAAATTTACTAGCTATTACGTCTGGAGCCATAGCTTCTTCTCTTGCTCGGATGGCATAAGTACGTGTAGGTGCCCTAGTCTCTGACCGAGCAGTAGAATCTTTCATACTAGAACGAGCTGTTCTTGTAGTATTATTTTGGCTTGAATGCCTACTTCGTTGAGATGTGGCCATCGGTCTCTCTTTCTTCTCTTTCGCCTCTCCTTGTAGTTGAGGACAGTTTCAGATAAAATGGTCAGTGGCTCTACATTTGTAACAAGCCCCCGTTAAACTTCTACATTCACCGGGGTGGTTTTTCCCACAATATATACATTTGAGCTTTGGAACATTTTGCACACTACCCACACTAGCAATAGGTCTAATAGATACCCCGTGATCTTATTGAGTCGCCTTATTCTTATTTGATCGTTCCGGCATTGGAATGGATCGACTAAAATCATCTCTCGACTTTTTCACAAGTAAAGCTGAAAATGACTTGGAAGAACTTCTTTTGTATCATTCTTTATTTCTTCTATCCCGTTACATTTTTCTATTGTACACCTCTTCTATTTTCTAAGCACGATCTGACAGAATAACAAATTCCCGTATTTCTGTGCCCCAAATCATCATTCTGATTTCATCATTTAACCTTTCCTCAAACTGAATACACATTTCTTCTTCAGTTGGTACAATTTCTCAGGCATATCTGCCAAGGTATAGAAATTCCCTCTCGTATTCAGCTATTGACAGATTTCCTTGTCAGAAGTCAAAAAATTCCCTCTTCTTTTTATCCAGATACCTCTTGTCGACATATTTCTTTTTTCACTCTGATAGAATTCCCAAGTTATTTTCTCTTTCGGCACCACGACCACTATAGTCATCCACCAATTATATGCTTCTTCTTTAAGTAGTAACATAGCACATCTCAGATAATTTTCGGGAGAACAAGCTATTTCCTTAAAAACTCTTATCGTGTTTTGAAGCCAATATTCAGCTTTCACAGGAGGTTGGTGAGCCTGATTTCTCTCTTGCATAAACTCATTAAACCATTGATTCATAAACCCAAAGAACATATTTTTAAGCTTTTGTTCTTGAGCCGGAGGAATCGGGACACTACTACCAGTCCCATGTTCAGATGTTTTTACCCTACTAATGGACTCATCACGTTCAGCATGTTCAGATCTATCTGAAATCTTTACAATCTATAAAAAACATAAGGGTTAGATCAGATCATATACATCACACTATTATAGATTTATATGGCATGTATTTCTAAACATTTCAAACACTATGTTCATTCTGAGAATCGGCTAAATCAAGCTCTAATACCACTAAATGTAACACTTATAACCCTTATCCGTCGCCGGAATAGGGTTACAAAATACTACCAAACTTTACGGAATAAGTACGAACATTTTATAACATTTAATAAATTTTTTAGAAACCAATTACAAAATACTCATATTGTTCCTTATACGAGCCCTCAAGGCCCAATATACACTTTAGAAGTGAATCGGAACTAAATCGGATACTCAGGGAATTTTTTGCAAAATGTCAAAAATTTTCTTAGGAGCAGGGGACACATGCCTGTGTGGCCAGCCGTGTCAGCCACACGGCCAGAAGACATGTCAGTGTCTTAGGTCGTGTGGGCATTCGATGTGAGGAACACGACCGTTTCCCAGCCCGTTTCCATACCCGTGTAACTCTTTGACTTGGATCACACGGCCAACCACTCACCCGTGTGATAGGTCGTGTGTAAGGTGCAGGGGTCACACGGCCAAGCCACACGCCCATGTGCTAGGCCGTGTGCAAAAAACCTGGGCATTCTGTTTTGAAATTCTAGGTGCAGGGGACACACGGCCAGACTACATGCCCATGTGCCAGGCCATATGTCACACATGGCTGAGACACACTCTAGTGTTTCTGCCAGTGTGGACGTAAATAAGTCATTTTAAGGCCACCTTTCTCATCCATTCTGACATCAACTTATACACAACATTTCAATACTTCAATATATCCCAATCAAGCAATCAATACAAGCTAAACATAAGTTTTAAACATGACGTAACATCACAAATACTTAATTAACTATTATACTTACTTGTTTAACCCATTTCATAGATTTATCAAATCTACTACTAATTACAAACTTACTAACATTTATCATTTACAACCACAATTCAACTTTTTCATTTCCAAACCGACCCTATACATGCCATATAAACCAAAATTCACATTGCAAAAACTATCAGATTAAAATGGATAGTGTGGCTTGATGTGTTGATCCGATCTCTCGACCTCACAACAATCTTTAAAGACATTAAACACAACGAGTAATCTTAATGAAGGTTAGTAAGTTTGATGGTTTTAAACATAAATCTTACTGAACATTGAACATATTACAACTAAATCAAGTAAGTAAATCATTCAAATTATATTTCCTGCCAACCACAACTTTAATTTATGAATTCACATAAATACTATCAATAACTTTAAATCTTCTTATATTAATTTCATATATCACTTCCATCCCTTACCAAATCGAGTTACGACTTACGGATGTGAGTACATCGTATTTAGAAGCCCGAAGGGTGCACTGAAGCACATAAGTGCTAAACAAGACCCGTAAGGGTTGAACTAAGCTCATAGGAACTGAACGGAAACCCATTAGGGTTAAACAAAAACTCATACGAGTTAAGAGAAATCCGTAAGAGTTAAATGAAAAGTAAACACGAAAGTTCACAACAAATGCTGAACCTCGGTTTACCTAGACAATTTGCCGTCAATTCATCCTTTACATTATTGTCAATTCATACTTTAACTTTTCCGTCAGTTCCTTCTTTACATTTTTCGTCAATTCATCCTTTACATTTCTATCAATTCATCCTTTCCCAATAACGATAGTACTCAAACCCACGTTTCCGACCAGATTTAAGCATTCAATTTAATTTCTTTATTTTAACAATAATTTTATTTTCCACAAATGACATCAATAAATACATACTACCATTCACCAATTTAACATATAATATAAAGGTTTAACCATATGAACTTACCTAGGTTAAATGGTGGAATTTGTAGTAATTCAGAGACTATTCTGCTATTTTCCCTTTTTCACGTTTGTCTACGGGCTATTGATCTAAAATGTAAAATTATTCATTCATTAGCATACATTTTAGTTTCGGTCCACTTCACAATTTATACCCGTCAATTTTCAAAATTACACAATTACCCTAACTTTTACAATTTTTACAAATTAGTCCCTCACTAGTTAGCCTATCAAATTATTTTATAATTATTATATATTTTTTGACAAGAATTACACCGAAACTGCATGAATTTGGGTTAAAAAAGACATAAAAAGTGTGTCTATTTTCTTGTTTCCAATATATATAAGAAAGAATTAAACTTATTCATTTCTTACTAAGTTTTGCAAGTTTTGGTTTTATAAATAAAGATGTTAAGGTCATATAGGGCTTTTAGGCTTATAAAGTTCTAAGGCTTAAGATGGTATGAAATCAAAGAAAAGATTGGCTCAAAATGGTTCAAACACTTAAAATAGTATAGTATAGCACATGACATTGTTCCCATCTCCCCCGTATGTGCTCATTAAGCTCACCGCCTTATTTCTCCTTCACTCACCTCCATTTTGTCTCCAACAATGTGGAAGATATGGTTTGATATTAGCAAGTACATGCAACTAATGAGCAATTGTGCATTATGAAAATGAAAAGACCATTTTAAGCTCAAAAGTTGGTTTTTTTTTAAATTTGAGCACATTCTAAGAATTTTCACTCTTTTCACTCACAATACTTTTATCCCTATCCATGCTTTTATTCATTTTCTTTTCTTTTGACCCTCTCATTGCTTTTGTTCACTCTACATTTTTCTTTCTCAACACACTTTTGCGAGAGTCTATATGCGTTATATTGAACCATCTCTTCACTATTCACTCAAATTCATTTCTAAAACTTCCAAATTGTTTCTACGTAATCCTCAATGTCTGTGGCTTGACATCCATTTCATAGTGCAAAACAAATATATGATAGAGACAGTTTGAGAATTAAACTCAATTTAGGCTTAAGGTTTTAAAGAATAGGGGTTCATTAAGAAACGGTTCATAAAGGATCAAAATCTGAGTTGATATTGGTAAAATATTTCAAATCCATAGTCACCATGTTGCCTTTTTCATAAAATGGGATGCCATAATAGTTACAAATTTCTTGAGGAGATATGTTAACTTTTTTGTGTCGAGACACCCGATTCTTCTTAGCGTATTTAAGATTAGAGTAAAACTCTAATATAAAGGAAATAACGATAGGTCCTTCAGCAGGAGATAGAAGTCATACCATCTATGATACTGAACCAAATCCAAAATTTCATCACATAACGAAGAGGTCGGTTCGAATCCATGTTCAAGAATGAGCGTGCACCTTTGACGTACCAATAAAAATTTCTTAGCCTCCTTACTTTTAAACTTATCTGAAACATACTCTGGTGACAGAGGGGGTTTCAATTTGGATTTCATTTTTTTAGTTCTACATGGGGGCATGGTTTCTATTTTCCTATGAATTTAAGTAAACACAAGCTTCTAAAACTAAACTAACTGAGTAGCCTTCACACACAATAATTTCAAATTTTCAATAAACAAGTTTTTCAAATAACTAAGTGTGCATGCAAATGGATATTGTAACACCCCTTACCCATATTCGACATCGGAATAGAGTACGAGGCATTACCAGAATACATGCACTTGTAAACGTATTGAACCGAGTTATAAAATTCCATTAATTATTAAAAATTTCAAATTATTAACATGCTTTTATAATTCTTTATAATATAAATAATACAACATTTCCTACCAACCACAATCGAGCTTTCGATAATCATCTCACTACATCTAATAATTGTACATATTACCAATAACAATTCAATTTCAATAATAAAACACATATCTATATAATATTCATCATCAAATAACATCCACTTTAATTAAAATTATACAGAATATAGTTCATACGAACTTACCAAGCTAAATTGCAGAAATACCAAAATCTAGGGACATTTTGAAAATTTTCTATTTTTCTCGAATTTCCATCCAATCTTGATCTAAATTAATATTTCCTTCAATTTACTAATTTAAACAATAAAACAATTCATTTCATGCAATTTGATCACTTTTTGACATTTTTACAACTTTACCCTTGAATTTTTACATTTGTTCAATTTAGTCCCTAAAACATATAAATTGGTCATTTTTAATGAAAACTCATGCTAGTTGAATAATCATATATTTTCCTCCTCCTCCTCTCCATTCCACATCCTTAATGTATATAACATGCTTATAGGTAACATTATCTATAATTTCACCAATTACTTATATATTCATTCAAAGCTGTCCACTTGAGTCATAATCACTAAATTATTTATATCTTGAGCTACAGAACTCAAAATTAAGATCCGTTAATTTTCTCTGAAACTAGACTCACATTTATTCTTATCATAAAATTTTCAGAATTTTTGGTTTAGCCGATAAGTACAGTTTATTCTTTAAAGTCACCCCTGCTCTGCTGTCTGACAGTTCCGACCCTTCTTCACTAAAAATTAACTATCTCCTCGTACAGAATTTGAATGATGTTACCGTTTATTTCTATTAAAAATAGACTCAGTAAGGATTTAAATTTATAAATTTAAGCCTCTAATTATTTTTCTCCAATTTTGATGATTTTCCAAAGTCAGTACAGGGGAACCCGAAATCATTCTGAACTTATCTCACAAAACCTATAATATCTCATAATTTACAATTCCATTGCTTACACCATTTCTTCTATGAGAAACTAGACTCAATAAGATTTAATTTAATATTTTGTTCATCCTCTAATTCAATTTATACGATTTTTGGTAGATTTTCAAAGTCAGACTACTGCTGCTGTTTCAAAACTATTTTAGTGTAAAATGTTGATTACTAAGTCTATAACACTCTTATTTTCCTTCTCTACACTATTTCTCAACACTTTCTCTTATTTTCTCTTCACTAACATATCAAGAACATATAACCTTATATAATAAAACTCTACATTAACATCAATCTCATACTTTTTTTAATAATATCAAACTCAAAAATATATTGAAATCATGATGTTCTTACCTTGCTCAATTGACTTCAATCTTTAACTTGATTTTCTCTCTCCTCCAGCCTCTATTTCTTGAATCTAACTTGATATTCTAGCTCCCCATAGTCTCCTTGTCAATTTCCTCTCTTGGTGGCTATGGAAATTTCTTTGATTTCTAAGTGAAAATGGTGGATTTTTGGTGAAAGGACCAAATTGTAAAGAAAACAAAGCTTTATTTCTTCTCCTCTTCTTCTCACGTTAATGCATTCAAAAATGGTGGGGATGGATGCTTTTCATCCTTCTTTCCGCATATATATACTAAATAAATTAATAATAAAAAAATAATATCATTTAAAAAAAATCAAATTAAAATATTAATAAACTAATATTTATTTATTTATTAATCTAAAATATCTCTAACATCATCATTATCTTCTAGATTTCTCTCTTCTAATTGACCATTTTGCCCTTTATGATCTTTTAAAATTCCATCCTCGAGTCATCACTTAATTTGGTAAAATTGTGATTTAGTCCCTCAAACTTCTTCACCTTTTTCAATTTGGTCCCAATTCATCCATTTTTCTTAGTTTCTAGATTATTCCACCCTTAAAATATTTACACTATTTGTCCTTCAACTTTTTCATATTTACACTTTAACCCCTCAACTTTTGAGTATTTACTCTTGGTAACAACACTTTTCTCACTTTTGCGATTTAATCCTTTCTTGAATTAATATGTTATAATATACTTCCCAATATTTCCATAACTCAAAATTACCCCTTTTTAGCACTTTATTTCCTTATTTTACTATATCAGAGATATTGTCTTACTTTCCTTATTGTAGAAATTTTCGGGGTATTACAGATATTCAATAGCACTAAGCAATAAGCATGCAAAAAAATATGAACCAAGTGCAAAATAAACTAAAAATATACACTCAATCAAAGATTTCGCAAAAAAATATGTCAAGATATTTGAAAAATGAGAGTTTGGAATCCTTAAAATTAATGTTTTGTTAGTGATGAAGCCAATGTTTGGTTACCATGTTGTTGCACAATTGTTCCACTAAGGTGGAAAACTTGAAAATTTTGAGATAGGAGAAGACAAATGTGCAGGATGATTGAACGTGGAGTGAATATTACAACCATAGATTGAAAGAAAAAGAAAGGCGAAAATGGTTTGGGAGGGTTTTATGTTGAAAGTTAAGAGAATGGGAAAGTTTTAAGGGTGATTCTGCTTTAGGCCGAAACAGAAGCCATGTTGTGACTTTAAACGAGTCTTTTACGAGACTTGACAGTGGTGTTGTGACATTGAGGGTGTGGTGTTGCGAGATCCTTGCACTTTTGAAACATAATTTTTTCCCACATTTGTTTGGCAGGTCGCGACACCAACAGGTCAGTGTTGTGACACTAAAAGGATTTAGGCCCCTACCCCGAAACTACTCATGGTGTCACGACTCCCACCTTAAGATGTAATGACACGGCTGCACTTGCACAAAAATCTTAGTTGTCAACTCCAAAAGTCCCAACCACACAAAATCTTAATTTTAAACATAAAAGGAGTTTGAAAAAAATAAGCAAAAATAAATATAGTCTTGTCTCCACATTTTAATTATTTACAAAAATGCTCAAATGTCAATGGAAAATATAAAAGTGGCCTCTCAAATGATCAATTGCACCCCCAAAGTGGTGCTTGTGAGGTGTTCTTGACACTTGAATTTGCCTTTCGTTCATTAAGTGAATGATGTTGCTTGGGGAGTAATGATAAGTGGTCACTCTCTTCCAAACTTGAATTGTGACACCCCTAAAGTGACCCTAGTCGGAAAGTGGTTTCGGGACCACTAAACCGAGTCATAAAGATAATTAACCGTCATAGTTGATGCTCATTATATGTACATATGCATGTGTGAAAATTTCATGTTTGAATTTTGTTAATAGTAAGTGAATTTTATCAAATAGGACTTATGTGAGAAAATTTGGAAATGTGCTAGGCAAATGTAAAGTGGCCTAATAATGCATGTTGTGAAATGATGGGTTTGCATGTCAAATTACCCAAAATTAAAGCATAGTGGCCGGCCATGCTATGGGTGGAAACATGTTGCAAACATGTTGTGTTAGTGAGTTATGTTAGAAAGAATAAAAAAAAGGGGTTAGGATTAAAGTAATGCAAAAAGGTGGAGTGATGAAAAAAAAATGGTCTCATCCATGCCCCCCCTTTGCCGTGAATGGAAGAAAGGAAAAAAAGAAAAAAAAAAGTGTTCATCCTTGAACATCTTTGGCCGAATAGAAGAAAGAAAGGAAGGGAATGAGCTTGGAGAAAAATCGGCTATGAAGGCTCACTAGATTAAGGTATGTTTAGTGTTGCTTTGAAAGTTCATACATCCCTTGGATGATTAGTCTAAATTCTAACTATCTCATGGATGGATTTGGGATTATTAGAGAGTTAGTATTCGACTAAGAGGCTTCAAAAGTTTTAGTTGAAGCCTTGAGACTATTAGCATGTTAGCTATATGGATGTGTAAGTTACTTGAAATGCTAGATAAATTTGAACTCCCTACCAAATTCTTTAGGCAACCCATGTTAGAAATTTCGGTATTGAGATGTCTAGATCTTTCGGCCATTGTAGCTATGGAGGAATAAAGTTTTTGTTTCTTGTTAAATTGGATGAATCTTGTTGTATGAGTGCTTGAACAAACTATGATTAAATGGATGCATAGATTCAAAGTGGGAAGAAATGGGCTATTATATTTGATGCTAATGCCGAATATGAAGATGATGAACTTGAATAAATAATATTCAGCTAGCATGATAAGTTATGAAATATTAAGTAGATGATATAATTGATTGATGAAGTGGCTAATAGGGATTTCTAATGAAATTGTTGCCAAGGCCGAATGTATCATGAAGTAAATAAAAAAAAATTCTAAATGTGCATTATGTGCTTATATGTGTATTCGGCCAGGGAAGTTCGACATGAAACTTTGATAGGTTTGAGAGATGAATGATCGAATGAGCTAGAGGTTATGTATGGATGAATTTTATGCACATGTGTGTGTGTGGCATTAGTAGCTAATGTCATTCGGCATTGTTTAATTAAAATTAGAAATGAATGCTTGAAAGTTAAATAGGTCACTCTAATGACCAAATATGCTAAAAGCTAATATATGGACAAATGATACGAACGAATTGGTTTTTGAAATGTATATGGTTGCCATATATATGTGTTTGATTGAGAAGTAAATTTGTTGGATTTAGCTCAAGAGCCTAGAGGATCAAAGTTGGATAAGGGAAAGGAAAAAAATGATCGAAGAGCCGTCGTAATCGTTCGGCAACTTCCGAGGTAAGTTTTAAGTGTTTAAACGTTGAGTAAATTCAATTATAATAGGACATGATGAGTTGATTTAGTAAGATATGATGTGGCCATGATATGTTTTAAGCTCAAATGGTAAGTTCTTAAGTGTTTGAGCTTGGGAATTTAAGGGTAATTTGAAATAGTCTGCTTCGGACAGCAGCAGTAACGTGACTTTAGAAAATCACCATAAATTTATGGACTTGAATTAGAGGCTTAATGAGACATGAAATTAAAGCTTAATTAGTCTAGTTTCTTATAAAAGAAACCGTGTAAGCAAAGGAATTTCCAATAATGAGATATTTAAAGTTGTGTGAGACGGTGTCAGAATGACTCCGAAATCCCCTGTTCTGTTTTTAGAAAATCATTATAAATTGTAAAAAAATGGTTATAAGATAAAATTTATATGCTTAGACTCCTTAATGAGTCTAGTTTCAAATGAAATCAAATACAACATATTTTGAATTCTGTAAAATGAGAAATTTGATTCGTAGTGAAGAGTGGTCAGATTAGTCAAACAGTGAAACAGGGGAAACTTTAAGAAAAATCTGGTATTGATTGGCCAAACCTAAAATTCTGGAAATTTTATGGATGGAAGATATACGAGTCTATATTCAGGAAAAATTAAAGGAAAGTGATTTGGAGTTTTTTAGCTCCAGTCATAAATAATTTAGTGACTATTGCTCAGGAAAAACAGCTTGTGCTGAATTTGAGATTATGTTGTGAATCTTGATAAACTTGTTTTAGTTGCTCACAAGCTATTGATTAAACCCATACTTGAATTCTAAATCGTGATATTGTAAGTTTATGAGTATTCGAATATGAAATGATAGTATGGCCTAATGGCCGATGTGATGAATGTGAAAGTGTATATATGTGATAATGCCTAATGGCCGATGTGATGAATGTGAAAGTGTATATATGTGATAATGCCTAATGGCCGATGTGATGAATGTGAAAGTGTATATATGTGATAAGGCCTAATGGCCGATGTGATGAATGTGAAAGTGTATATATGTGATAATGCCTAATGGCCGATGTGATGAATGTGAAAGTGTATATATGTGATAAGGCCTAATGGCCGATGTGATGAATGTGAAAGTGTATATATGTGATAAGGCCTAATGTCCGATGTGATGAATGTGAAAGTGTATATATGTGATAAGGCCTAATGGCCGATGTGATGAATGTGAAAGTGTATATATGTGATAAGGCCTAATGGCCGTTGTGATGAATGTGAAAGTGTATATATATGTGATAGGGCCTAATGGCCGATGTGATGAATGTGAAAGTGTATATATATGTGATAGGGCCTAATGGCCGATGTGATGAATCTGATAAGTCCCGAAGGGCATTTGTGTCAGTACTATATCCGGGTTAAAACCCCGTAGGCTTTATGCGAGAATATTATCACTGATTAATGTCCGTAAGCTTCGTGCTCGTACTATATCCGAGCTCTAAAGACCCGATGACTACGTGTGGGGATTTTGTCCGGGTAAGACCCGATAACTTCGTGTGGAGATTATGTCCGGGTAAGACTTCGTAATAAGAATTGCTTATAAATATATTCAATGCGAAAGGTTAAACAGGTATGTACTCCAAGTTTATATGTGAGCTTGATTTGCACTAAATCATAAGGTAGTTATGTGACGCATACGAGAGCAATCTATGAGACTATTCCTATGATTATGTGACATCGGATCAGAGTGAGAGGTTATGTGAAATCATACGATATATCTATGTCACATGAGCTCACTTTTATGTGAAAGTTTATCTGCCTATTGTATATGATGAGATGTGCATATTCGGTAAAGGGATGGTATGCCCGAAGGAAGAGTGAAATAAAAATACGAACAACTATGTTATAATTTGATTGTTATCTGTTGACACTGCTTAAAACTTACTAAGCATTGTAATGCTTACTCCGTTTACTCTGTTTCCTCTGTTTTATAGATCTCATTGCGAAGCTACAGGCTCGGGGATCGTCAGCAACTAGTCACACTATCACTATCCACTGTTTGGTACTGCTATGTTTCGGATTATCTTATGGCATGTATAAAATAGACTAGTGGCGGAAGAATATTTTGGTTAATGTATATAGCCATGCGAAAATGGCTTATATATGTTTGAGCATAATGTTATAATCATTTGGTATGGAATGGTTAATCACTATCATAATTTGTGCTATTTATGCTAAAAGGGCTAGTTGAATCATGGAAACTATGAAATAGGTAAAGTCTACCTTAAAGGCAGATGCTGGCAGCAGCAGTGATGTAGATTTGGAAAATCACTAAAAATAGTAGGACTGGAATTAAATAATTAATAAATTATGTAAATGAACCTTGATGAATCTATTTTCATAGGAAAGTAACGAAACGATCATATGGACAGTATGTTAAGAGATATTCAGGTTCTCGTGAGACAGGGCCAGAACGGTTTCTGGATTCCCTGTTCCGACTTTGGAAATTCATTATAAATTAACCAGAGATAATTAGGAGTCATGCCATATATTTATAGATTCCTCTCTAAGTCTAGTTTCTATAGAAACAAACGGCATCAGTATTGAAGCTCTGTGCAGGGAGATATCCAAGTCGTAATGCACAAAGGTCAGTGTAGTCGATCCCTGTAACATGGGAGACTTTGACTAATAAAATATACTAATTGGCCCAACCAAAAATTCTAGAAAAAAATATGTAGATGGGAATATGAGTCTAGTTTCAGGGAAAAATTACGAAACTGATTTTCGAGTTGTGAAACTCAAGATATGATTTTTAAGGTGACAGTGTCGCAGTTAGCCAACTGCCTGGAAAATTTTAAAATGGACTGCGATAGTAAGCGAATTTGGTCTGTGAACCCCTCGTGTCCGACTCCGGCAACGGTCTCGGGTACGGGGTGTTACATGAATACCTTTTGGTCTCTAGTGTAAAGTTGCAATCTTACACCACTTCCAACAATTAAGATCATTAGCATTATGGAAAGGTAATGAGTAAATGGATCGACAAGCATAAACATGAGAGATATACATATTCATAGAGCTAGGAAATGCATCAACATACTTAAAGACTTCTATATCACCATATATCTTGATTATCAATCCTTTTTTTTCTACGTCTATAGTGGCTCGAGAAGTGGATAAAAATGGTCACCCCAAAATGATTGGGATTTCGAAATCCTCCTCAAAGTCTAAAACTATGAAATCAATGGGGAGAATGAATTGCCTTACCTTAACTAACACTGTTCGATATGGTGCCCTAAGTGTAGTATTTTCGTCCAAGTACAATTGTAATTTTTTTGAACAGATTGATTAATAAAATTATTTATGAATTACATTAATAATTTGTATATTTTCCTCACATTTTTTTTCGCATGCAAAACAAAATGGAATCAAATATTGCTCATTAGTTGTCTAATGTTTAACTAATATTAAGCGGTATTACGTGGTTGGATCGTAATACAGAAAGACAACTTATATTAGTAGATGAATCTAAACATGTCCTTAGCCTAATTAGAAAAGATAAAATCGATTAAAAGACTAATATGTTGTCTATCAAGTTCAATTGGGGAGATGCTTTGTCTTGGGCATCGAAGCGAATGACTCCCAAAAGATAGAGACATAGATCTGACTGACTGGACTGATAGTACATTGGATAGGACCCAAGTAGAATAGATCCTGAATCTGTTTATAGATTTATTCACTTGTTACGTTCATAGTGTGGCATACCTAAATCTTAAGTGGAAAACGAACTATGTAAGTGTAACCCATACACTTTGATGCAAGTAAAAACCTGAGTTTGAATAGATAAGGAACTGAAAGTTGGTGTGTTGGGTGTATGACTTCTACAGTATGTATTGTAATTCACAACAATGGAATTCATAGCCCGAGACATGGGTAAATTATATCCTTTCATTGGCATTACATGGTTGATGAAAAGTAAACGTGGCCATGGGTCGTTCGTCTTTGCGATGAATGACTTGATTACTTTTTTATAGTAATTGAATTTTCATGAAGGAAGATGTAATGGTTACCATGAAATAAAAAAGGATCATGTTGGGAGAGTAGATATTGTCCCAATGAGATTAGGGATATCTTATGAGGGTAACATTGTAACAGCTCAATTTAGGGCTTAGTTGGAATAGTAGTTTCGGGACAACAAATCCGACTAGGAAAAATATTATTATTATATTTTTATGGTCTATGATTTTATGGAAAGTTTTCGTAAAAATTTCGTTTGAAAATTTTGACGTTTGAGCACTCAATTTAGTCAAAAGGACTAAATTGTAAAAAGTGCAAAAGTTGAGTTTTATATGTAAAGGTATTTAATTGTTATGGAATCATAAATTAGGGGTCCTTATGTGGTAATTAGACCATTAGTTAATGATGGACAAAAATGGGCATGAAATAAGTGAAATAGGATTTTTTTAAGAAAGGGCATTTTAGTCATTTGGTAAATAAATATAATTAAATGGGAAAAAGATGGCAAAATATGCCCATCTTCTCCATAGTTGCTGCCAAATTTTAGAAGACACCATAGCTAGGGTTTCTTTGCTTTTTCAAGCTCATAGTAAGTGCATTTTAGCCTCGTTTTTAATGTTCTTTCCATTTTTGAGATTCCCGTAGCTCGGTTTATCTATTTTTACTGTTAATTCGAGCTAGGATTGAAATTTGAAAAATTACCCATCTGTGAAATTTGTGTATTTTGATGTTTTATGGAAGAATATGAAGTTAGAAATTATGTTAAACAATTTTTGCTAGTCGATTTTAAGTGAAACCGATTAAAATAACATAATCGGTAAAAATACCTAAAGCTCATAAGTAATAGTTAGAGTGAGAATTGGATGTTTCTATAAGAGGGAAAAGTGTTCAGCATGTGACAAAACATAAGAATAAAGAATAAAATTTAATTTCCGAACTTTGGGGCAAAAATGTAATTATGCAAAAGTTTAGGGACAAAATCGTAATTTTGTCAAAGGTTGAGTCGAAGCTTGTTTTAATAAATGTGAATGTTAAACAAGATCAATTTGCTGTTATAGATCAAGAAATATGAGAAGTCAACCTTAATCGAGAAAAAGAGAAGATTGGGGATTAAATTGCAAAATCTCTACATTTTGCATCGAGGTAAGTTGGATGTAATTAATACATTGTTATAATTATTTTTGTTATATTTTGTGACAATATATGTGAAAGGGTTGAATATGAAATAGTTATATAAAAGTTAGAAATTTGAAATTGATAGTTGATTTGTTTAAAATCAGCTTGGTTTATGGATATATCAACTGCAAGTAATGGTTGAAGTGATTCAAATCGAATTATTAAATTGGTTATGGAGTTGAGTGGAAAGATTGATATTACGATGTGTTATGGAGAAATTATAAATTATTGGGAAGTAAAAATCTTTGTGGAACTGTCGGAATGGTAAAATTTGAATAAAGTATTGATGAACACGTGTGTAGTACTATGTGAAGGCTACTACGTGTATCGATAAATAATGGTCACATGTTTAGTACTAAGTGAAGGCTACTATGTGTACCAAAAATCTTTGGTCACGTGTGTAGTACTATGTGAAGGCTACTATGTGGACCGTAAAACTTGATCACGTGTGTAGTACTATGTGAAGGCTACTACGTGTATCGAATGATAATAATAACATGGGTGGTACTATGTAAAAACCACCAAATATTTGTTGTTATACTGACATGTTCAACGAGATATAGGTATGTGATTGAAATCTGATAAGTTGTGAAAGAGTGACTGAAGTGATGAAGTCTTGTATTGTGTTATAAAATAAATGGTTATAGTGCTATGTGAATGAGAGATGTTGGAATAGAATAGATTTGGATAGTGACAGTGATGTTAGTTTGAAAAATCACCAAAAATTATAAGAATTGATTTAGTGGTTGAATAAGACATGGAATTAAATCTTAATAAGTCTAATTTTACATAAAAGAGAAAGAATGCCCAAAGGAGTTATATATTATGAGATATTGGAATTTTAGTGAGACAAGGTCTGAATGATTTCGAAATCTTCTATTCTGACTTTGGAAAATAACTAAAAATTTTAAAAAAATAATTATGTTTTGTAATTTACATTTTTAAATTTCTTATTGAGTGTATTTTCAAAAGAAATAAGTGGGAACATCATTTGAATTCTGTACTAAGAGATAAGTGACTTTTAGTGAAGAGAGGTCAGAAATGTCAAGGAGTGAAATAGGGGAAACTTTAGAGAACAAATTGTACTAATTAGCTGAACCAAAAATTCTGAAATTTTATGGTAAGAAGGTATATGAGTCTTGTTTCAGGGAAAATTTACGGATCTTAATTTTGAGTTCCGTAGCTCCGGATAGAAATAATTTATTGACTGTGACGCAGAAAAACAGTTTGCTGGAAATTGAATAAATAATAAATTTATGTGTGATAAAAATTATATTATCTATGGTATCATGCTAGAAATTTATTTATCAATTACATACATACTTACTAAGCTATATGCTTACTCCTCTTTATTTTCCCTTGTTTTATAGTGACATCAATCAACTCAGAAATTAGACGAAGTCCGAACATCATCCATACTATCATTATCATCTTTTATGTATTTTGCAACCAATACTTTTGAAATATGACATGTATAGATGACTTAATGTAATGTGGTATAAATATATATATAAAGTATTGTTTGTTTTAAAATGTGGTTTATATTAATTGATAAGTTGTTTTCTTAAAACTACTAACAAAGTATTTAGAATGTTGTGGATAGATAAATTGTGTCTGAACATATAACTGTATTTGGTTGAAATATTGAAGTTGTTTGAAATTGTATTTCGAAAAGTTGCAGGAGGGATTGAATGTTTATGAAAAGGAATTATGTCAAAATTTTTGTAAAAAAAATTTCAAATCGTTTGATAATACTTCTTACCTTGTTTCGGTGATGAATATGGGTAAGAGGTGTTACAAACATAGTTATGACAAGGTTATTGGACGAGCACCGAGTAGCTGCTTTTGTAATAGTATGTTGTTAAAGGGAGCTCAGTCACGATACTATAGTGGAATGATTTTGTGACTAAATAAGTTTATAATTAATAGGCAAAAAACTGAAAGTTAATTATAAATCATTTGAGCCCTTATTACATATGTCTAATCAGTCCCTCTGTTAGCTCGTTGAAACCAGAAATGAATTGCGTGTTTGAATAGAAATGAACAAAATGAATAGGAAAATAGAAATGAGAAACATTCAGGAATGATTTTGGTTTCTTTTCCGAAATGGAAAAATGGAATCATTTGAAAATAAATTTAGGTTTCAAAAATGGAAATGGAAATGGAAATGATTTTACCCGAAAAATAAAAGTAAACCAATCAGTCATAGTGAACATGTTGAGTTGTGAAATATTAAACATATTTTCTCGAAATTTTATCGGGGGTAAACTCATCAAAATTTTACTTGGGGTAAAATAGGGATTAGAAAATTGTTTAATATAGAATATTAAAGTTTATTTTAGGAAATAGAAAAACCAAATCAAGTTGGATCACATTACAGAGTATTGGGTCAAAAGGCTTAGGAAGAACTTATAACTGGACCCTATGTGAGAGAAGCTCGAATCCTGATCGTAATACATATGAGGGGAAGCACACCCTATTTTCCCTTCTCCCTTTCCTAATTGGACTAGGAAGTTGTTTTTCTATTTGAAATAAACCTTTACAATTCAACAAGAGTTCTTATTTCTCTCTTTATAAATAGATGACACCGATATTTACAAAACTTTGAGAGATAGCACTCTACTGAAAAATAGAAAAAATTTATTCTCAACTATTAAATATATTTTTCTAGAATAAAACTTCTATTAGTTTCTATTAAAGAAGAGAGAATTTTCGTTTTCTCCCTAAAAAGAAAAAAAAACCTTTTTCTAGTTCTATGTTTTGAGTCAATTGATTCGAGGCTACACTTTAAGCAATTTGAAGTACGAGAATAGCAGAGAAAATAGTTTGGTTGAAAGTCGAAAAACATCAAGGATCCATTTATCAGAAAATACATGTACGATATCGTTCTAAGGTTTATTGCTATAAATATCACAATCCGGGTTAGTTTTCAAAATTTTAATTTTTCGCTATGTAAGAAAATAATTTTCAAACCGAAATTTTTTCTCATTCAACACATCCTCAAGGACACCTTTAGATTGAACTAAGGATCGACCAACTAGCTGTAATGTTATCAAGGTCTCCCAAACCTAGCCTACAATAAATATATATGGGGCATGAGGTTAACAATCATTCCAAGGCCGCATAGGGCCTTGTCGAAGTTCACCCTCCTATCTCTATTGGGATCATAAAGCTACCAGGGTCCTTAAGCTTATGTGGGACCTTCATAGTTATTACGACTCTACACTCGACATTTAAGGCTATTTCCTTTCCCTTACCTATGCATTTACACCTAGATATGATTTTGCAAAGAAACTTAATGTACTTTGTCACCTTTTCAAGGAGCTCAAGCAAAGGAAAGTTCACATTTAAAGCTTTAAACATATTGAGGAAACTTAAAAAATCCTCATTGTCCTTGTTTTTTCTCTACTCTAACTTAGCCAGGAATGGAATGGTACTGGTGCAAGGTGGCTTGCCTTGTTTTTCACTAGGGTTGGTCTCGCTACGTTCAGTTTTTTTCCTCAACTCCCTTTTCCACCCCTTTCCAACACTAGGCGTGGGGCCATTGTTTTCCATCTCTACCTCAACATTAGATGGCCTCATCAGTTCCTTGATCACTTCTCTGGATCTAAAAGTGATGGCTTTGACATGCTCTTTCCCCTCCCTCTTAGGGATAGGCTTGGTGTTTCTTGGGATGCTAGAGTTAACATTGTTTTGGAAGGCTTGCAGGATTTGGTCTAATTAATCTTACATTTGATGCACATTTGCTTACATTGAGTGCATCCTCTCATCAAGTTTGCTAACTCTAATGGGCATTGGAGGGTCATTGCTAAAGTTGGGCTTCATTTTGGCTTCTTAGGGCCTAAATAATTGCGAAGGTTGGTATGTTGGGGTAGGTTGAGGGTGGTTGAAGTTGCCTACTCCTTTGTTGCATCTTGCCCCTTAGTTCCTTCTATTAGAAAAAATTCAGTTCGAAAATGATTTTCTTGCACAATGAAAAAATAAAAATTTGAAAACTGAATCGATTTGTGATATTTATAGTAATAAGCTTTTCTCAAAATCACACCTATGTTTTGGGCTAGACAGATCCTTATCGGTCTCGAATTTTAATCAAATAGCCTTTTCTGCTATTATTGTACCACGAATTGATTTAAGTGTGGGCTTGAACACTTTCGAATCAAACACAAAACCATAAATTATTTACTTTACTTTCAGTGGGAAAGTTAAACTTTCTTTCAAATAGAAACCGATAGAACTGTTATTCTCGAAAAGTAGAATTTATACTTAAAAATAAATTCTCATTATTTTCGGGCATTATAACAATATCTCAAAGTTGTCTATAACTTATTGTATTTCTATCCATTTTCGTTCATTTGATTCAACATGCGATTCATTTCTGATTTCAATGAGCTAGCGGAGGGATAGATTGGATATATGTGATTAAGGCTCAAGTGATTTATAATTAAGTTCCAAATTGTAACACCCCGAACCCGAGACCGACACCGGAGTCGGACACGAGATGTTAACAAACTTTGAAAAATTTTTCCAGACACTGCCCAGTCTGAGTACTAGTCGCTTCAAAAATCATATCTTGAGTTTCACAACTCGAAAATCAGTTTTGTGATTTTTCCCTGAAACTAGACTCATGTCCCCACCTATGTATTTTTTTCTAGAATTTTTGGTCGGGCCAATTAGTACAGTTTATTAGTCAAAGTCTCCCATGTTACAGGGGTCGACTACACTGACCTTTTCCCATTACGACTTGGATATCTCTCTGCACAGAGCTTCAATACTGATGTCGTTTGTTTCTATGGAAACTAGACTCAGAGAGGAATCCATACATATATGGTATGACCCCTAATTATCTCTGGTCAATTTATAGTGAATTTCCAAAGCCGGAACAGGGAATCCAGAAACTGTTCTGGCCCTGTTCCACAAGAACCCGAATATCTCTTACTGTACTGTTCCTATGATTGTTTCGTTACTTCCATATGAAAGTAGATTCATCAAGGTTCGATTACATAATTTATTCACTATTTAATTCCACTCCTACGAATTCTTGTGATTTTTCCAATCCACACCACTGCTGCTATCAGCTTCTGTGTTCAAAGTAAACCTTACCTAATTTGGGGTTTCATGGACCAACTAGGGCCTTGTCATACATAAGCCCACATATGATCATACTTAGCCATTCTAGTGGCTGGTCATTTGCTCAACACTTCCATTCCAACTATAGTTACATCATGAAACCATCTATACATTCATAAATACGCATGGTCTAATGCCATACTCCACTTCTACAAGCCATTTTCGCATGGCTGTACACTTATACATTTCATAAAGTACTCGAAAGACAACGATGGGTAGTCCTATACATGCCATATCAAAATTCAACCAAAATAGTACCCAAAAGAGCCTTTGATAGTGTGGGCGACTTCGACTTCAAGATCCCGAGTCCGATAGCTGGAGAACCAAAAATCTATAAAACAGAGGAGCAATGTAACGAGTAAGCAATTTATGCTTAGTAAGTTTGAGCAAGGAATTCCAGCATGCACAAATAATAGCACACATTTAGCTAAACGGAATATTTCATAATACGCAATTTACCGATATCAAACTTGCTTCACAACATTAACAACCCTTATGTACATACACAATAAACTAACTTGGCCGAAGGCCGGTAGCTCGTTTATCAACTGAGCGAACATTTATTTGTAAGGGCTCGATTAATATTTAACACATACGTAACATATCCCCATATTGGGATGTTTTTCGAGTATTCGCTGGAATTTTACAGCAAGCTCATTCATTACCAAATCACGTACCTTCGGGATTTAACCGGATATAGCTCCTCGTTCAAATGCCTTCGGGACATAGCCCGGTTTTAGTAACTCACACAATGCCTTCGGGACTTAACCCGGATTTAACAACTCGCACGAATGCCTTCGGGACTTAACCCGGATTTAACAACTCGCGCGAATGCCTTCGGGACTTAACCCGGATTTAACAACTCGCACGAATGCCTTCGGGACTTAACCCGGATTTAACAACTCGCACGAATGCCTTCGGGACTTAACCCGGATTTAGTATCTCGCACAAAGGCCTTCGGATCTTAGTCCGGATATATTCACTTAGCACAAAGCCTTCGGGACTTAGCCCGGACAGCATTCAATTAATCATGCACATCTAACAATAATTCATGGCACATTCATATTTCATTTTCGTTTACGAAACTCAAACACAAGGCACATATTGTCCTTGTACATTCGGCTCAATAGCCACACATAGAGCATGATTTAATCACATCGAAATTTAAGCTCTCTTACTCAAGAACTTACCTCGGGTGTTGTCGAACGATCCCGCTAACTATTCGACCACTTTTTCCTTCCCTTTATCGGATTTATTTCCCCTTTGCTCTTGAGCTTAATCAAACAAATAAATTGATTTCATCATTTAGGCATCAAAAGATGAACACAAGGCACTTAGCCCATATTCATACATTAGACATTAAAGTCTCATACATGCAAAAATCATGCATCAACACAACATATTAGCTAATTTCTTTCCCCTTGGCCGAATATGCATGTCCATTTTTGGGGTCGATTTCAACACTTAATACACACATATACACACTAGTAAAGCATCCTCCCCCTTTTCATCGATTTAACACATGCATTGCTCATCAACATGCAAAGTTACATTCGGCCTTAGCACACATCTTGCTAGCCGATTCTTCTCCCTTTAGCAACCAATGCACATATGTGCTCACACAAAAATGCTAAAAAAAGGAGGTTCAAGAATCATCAAGCCATCATCACATGCATCATTAACAAGCTTCATATTTTGCATGCAATGGCATTAACACAACCTCCACCTAGGCCGAATCTTAACTCATCCTCATGCCTCATCACCACAACATCAAACACCAACCAAGAATGATGCATCCATGGTCAAGTGCCATTTCCATCACATAGCAAGATTTAGACCATGGGCTAGGTAGAACTCAAGCTAACAACTAAAACATGCATGCATCTCATGGAACATCATCAAACATACCTTGGCCTAGCTACATGCATGGTCGAATCTCTTCACCTTTCTTCTTCTTTCCTCTTTAAAATTTTTGGCCAAGGATGAACCAAAGGATGAGAAATTTTTTTTCTTTGTTTTTCTTTCTAATTTAGGCTAAAATGGAGGTGAGAAAGGATGAACACAAACTTTTCTCCTTTCTTCTCTTGAGCTCACGGCAATGGGGGGGGAACAAACACTACACACACATTTTTTTTTCTTTTGTTTTCCATTTCTTTATTACCCATACTTCTTATTTTATTCTTCCACTAACAAAACATGTTTCATGACATGTTTTGCCCATCATTCTTTGTCATGGCCGGCCACTACTCATTAGGGGGGAAATTTGACATGCAAGTCCCCCCCTTTGTCCACATGCACTAATAGGTCCTCACACATTGACCTATCACATTTTTGAATTTTCTCACATAAGTCCTAGTGACTAAATTCACATGAAATCAACCAAATTGAAGCTTGAAATTTTCACACATTCATAATTACATATTCTAGACAATAAGTATCACATTCAAACATTTGGTGACTCGGTTTAGCAGTCCCGAAACCACTTCCCGACTAGGGTCAACTTTGGGCTGTCACAACTCTCCCCCACTTAAGAAATTTTCGTCCCCGAAAATCTTACCGGTAAATAGGTTTGGGTATCGTTCTTTCATCGAGCTCTCGGTCTCCCAAGTAGCTTCCTCGATCCCGTGTTTGAGCCATAACACCTTTACTAGCGGAACTCTTTTGTTTCGCAACTCCTTCACTTCACGAGCTAGGATACGCATCGGTTCTTCTTCATAGCTCATGTCGACTTGAATTTCAACCTCTGATGGGCTAATTATATGCGATGAATCAGATCGATAGCGTCGAAGCATCGAAACATGAAAGACATCATGAATCTTTTCAAGCTCCGGGGGCAAAATCAATCTATACGCAACCGGACCAACTCGTTCGGAGATTTCGTACGGCCCAATGAATCTTGGGCTCAACTTGCCCTTACGGCCGAACCTGAGTATCTTTTTCCAAGGGGAAACCTTAAGGAACACCTTGTCTCCCACCTGATACTCGATGTCTTTTCGTTTCAAATCTGCATACGACTTCTGACGATCCGTGGCTACCTTCAGACTTTCACGGATTACCTTTACTTTCTGCTCAGCATCTTTAATCAAATCAACTCCGAAAATTTTACTTTCACCGAGCTCGGTCCAAAACAATGGTGTACGGCATTTACGACCGTACAAAGCCTCGTAAGGTGCCATCTTAATACTTGATTGAAAACTATTGTTGTAAGCGAATTCAATCAAAGGTAAATACCGTTCCCATGAACTACTGAACTCGAGGATGCAACATCTCAACATATCCTCAAGTATCTGAATTATCCGCTCGGATTGACCATCGGTTTGGGGGTGAAAAGCAGTGCTAAAATGCAACTTGGTACCCAGAGCTTCTTGCAATTTCTTCCAAAATCGTGAGGTGAATCTCGGATCTCTATCCGACACGATAGAAACAGGTACCCCGTGTAATCTCACAATTTGATAAACGTACAATGCAGCTAGTTTATCCAATGAAAAATCCGTACGTACGGGGATGAAATGAGCCGACTTAGTCAGTCTATCAACAATAACCCATATCGCATCCTTCTTACTTGCTGACAAAGGCAGTCCGGACACAAAGTCCATTGTGACTCGATCCCATTTCCACTCGGGTATCATGATCGGCTGGAGTAATCCTGAAGACACTTGATGTTCCGCGTTCACTTGTTGACATATTAAACATCTCGAAACAAAGTCAGAGATGTCCCGTTTCATACCATGCCACCAAAATTGACGTTTCAAATCGTTGTACATTTTCGTACTCCCCGGGTGAATTGACATTCGGCTACAATGGGCTTCGTTCAGAATCATCGAAATGAGTTCCGAATTCCTTGGAACACACAAATGATTTCTGAACCTCAAACAATCATCATCATCAATTTGAAACTCCGATTCCTCGTTCGGAAAACACTTAGACCGTTTTGCAACCAATTCATCATCGACTTTCTGAGCTTCACGAATTTGGTGAGTCAATAATGGTTTAGCTTTTAATTCAGCTACTAACACACTGTCTGGTAAAACAGACAAATGCACGTTCATCGCTCGTAAAGCAAACAATGACTTCCGGCTTAAGGCGTCCGCAACCACGTTAGCCTTTCCCGGGTGGTAATCAATGACAAGCTCGTAATCTTTCAACAACTCAAGCCGACGTCTTTGTCGCAGATTCAAGTCTAGTTGAGTCATCAAATATTTGAGACTTTTGTGATCCGAAAATACATGGCACTTCTCACCAAACAGATAATGTCGCCATATTTTTAAAGCAAACACGATGGCAGCTAGTTCGAGATCATGGGTCGGATAATTCCTCTCGTGTGGCTTCAATTGTCTCGACGCATAGGCCACGACTCGACCTTCTTGCATCAATACGCAACCCAACCCAAGTAGGGATGCGTCACTATAGATGACAAACTCTTTACCTGATTCGGGTTGCACCAAAATTGGAGCATCAGTCAAACGAGTTTTCAGTTGGTCGAAACTTTTCTGACATTTCTCCGTCCACTCAAACTTAACATCCTTTTGAAGTAGCTTCGTCATTGGTGTGGCTATCATCGAGAAACCTTTCACAAATCGTCGGTAATAACCGGCGAGTCCCAAAAAGCTCCGAACTTCAGTAACATTTCTCGGAGGTTTCCAGTCCAGTATGGCTGAAATTTTGTTCGGGTCAATTCGAATACCCGACGCGGATACCACATGACCCAAGAAGCTAACCTCTCTTATCCAGAGCTCACACTTACTGAACTTAGCATATAACTGCTTATCCCGCAAAATTTGCAGCACTAGCCTCAGATGCTCAGCATGTTCGGTCTCATCTCTTGAATAGACCAAAATGTCATCAATGAACACAACTACGAACTGATCCGAATACGGTCTGAAGATCCGATTCATCAAATCCATAAATACCGCAGGGGCATTAGTGAGCCCAAACGGCATCACTAAGAATTCGTAGTGACCATATCTCGTTCTGAAGGCAGTTTTGGGAATATCTGGATCTCGAATTCGCAACTGATAATAGCCCGATCTCAAATCTATTTTTGAGAACACTGAGGCTCCCTTCAGTTGGTCGAACAAATCATCGATGCGCGGCAATGGATGTTTGTTCTTTATCGTCACTTTATTCAGCTGACGATAGTCAATGCACAACCTCATGGTTCCGTCCTTCTTTTTCACGAACAATACTGGTGCACCCCAAGGTGAGAAACTTGGTCGAGCGAAACCTCTCTCCGTCAGTTCTTGCAACTGAGCTTTCAACTCCTTTAACTCGGTTGGTGCCATACGATACGGAGCTATCAAAATCGGCATAGTCCCAGGTACAAGCTCAATACCAAACTCTACCTCCCGAACATGTGGTAAACCCGGTAATTCTTCCGGAAAAACATCCGGGTATTCACAAACCACCGGCACAGATTCGGGTTTCTTTTCTAATTCTTTGTCATCAAGCACATATGCAAGGTATGCTTCACACCCTTTTCTTACATATTTCTGTGCCAACATTGCTGATATTACAGCTGGCATCCCCTCCAAGTCCGCAGACTCAATTCGGACTACTTCGTTATTTGCGCACCTCAAATCAATAGTCTTGCTCTTGCAATTCACAATCGCATCATGCGCGGTCAACCAATCCAACCCAAGGATAACATCAAATTCATCAAACGGCAAAAGCATCAAGTCCGCTGGAAAACAGGAACCTCGAATTTTCCAGGGGACATTTCTTACACACTTTGTCGACAAGCACGTAACGACCCAAGGGATTTGACACCCGAATTACAAACTCAGTAGACTCAATAGGTAAAGTCTTACTGGATGCTAAGGTTTCACATATGTAAGAATGGGTAGAACCGGGGTCAATCAAAGCAATTACATTAGTATCAAAGAGGGTGAATGTACCGGTAATAACATCAGGCGAAGAAGCATCCTCGCGGGCACGTATAGCATAAGCTCTAGCAGGCGCACGGGCTTCGGATCTGGTTATATCATCTCTAGATCCTCTCTGACCACCACCAGCATTGCCCATATTTCCAGATGGTCTACCTCGAGCAGTGGTAGCACCCGGTCTCCCACTCTGATTTGCATTCTGTCCCGACAACCTCGGGCAATCTTTAATGAAGTGGTCCACTGATCCGCATTTGTAACAGGAGCGGTCAGGAAATCTACAACTCCCCGAATGCCATTTACCGCAATATCGGCATTTCGTCCTGTCTCGACGTTCATTCCCAACACTGGCGACCGAAGTGCCTCGTGTACCCACAGGGGGTCGATCACGATCTCGTCCAAAAAGGCCCGAAGTGCCTCTAAACTGGCCCGCATCATCTCGAAATCTCTTCGATGTCTGTTGAAGAGACCTTCCCGAGGATCTTTTACGAAACTCTCCAGTTCCCTCATCAACTCTTTGCTTTTCTTTTCTAAGCTCTTCGGCTTTACAAGCTCGTTCAACAAGTACCACGAACTTTCGTATTTCAAGAACGCCAACGAACATTTTTATATCTTCATTCAGCCCATCCTCGAAGCGTTTACACATAATAGCTTCGGACGAAACACATTCCCGAGCGTATTTGCTAAGTCTAA
This sequence comes from Gossypium hirsutum, assembly GCF_007990345.1. Classification (NCBI taxonomy): domain Eukaryota; kingdom Viridiplantae; phylum Streptophyta; class Magnoliopsida; order Malvales; family Malvaceae; genus Gossypium; species Gossypium hirsutum. The sequence goes on along the minus strand of NC_053445.1, from coordinate 17,243,312 downwards.
CAAATTTTCGCTCGTAATCAGTAACCGACATGGAGCCTTGCTTAAGCTCAAGAAATTCCTTCCGTTTTTGATCAACAAATCTCTGACTGATATACTTTTTCCGAAACTCAGTTTGGAAAAACTCCCAAGTTACTTGCTCTCGGGGCACAATAGAAGTCAGAGTACTCCACCAATAGTAGGCAGAATCACGTAGCAAGGAGATAGCACACTTTAGACATTCATCGGGTGTACAAGATAGCTCATCGAGTACCCGGATAGTGTTGTCCAGCCAAAATTCAGCTTGCTCGGCATCATCGCTATCCATAGCCTTAAATTCAGTAGCCCCATGTTTTCGGATTCTGTCAACTGGGGGCTTATTTGACCTTATTTGGTCAGTTACCGGTGGTATTGTAGGTGCGGGGGTAGTATTTGTCGGGAATGGAGGTTGTGGAACAGCCATATTAGTTCGAATGTATTGGTTGAACCAATCATTCATCACGCTATAGAATGCTTGTCTAGCTTCATCATTCGGATTACTAGCATTAGGTTGAGAGTCTACCGGCACTGCCCCTTGCGCGGGAGCAGGCCCTACACTCTCAAGATCATCAGCTACCTCTCGGTCACGATCGGGATCCATTACTATAAACACATTTACAATTGTCAGAAGTCACCACACTATCAAGTAATCACATAAAATGGCATGTATAGCTAGACCCAACACATTACGGTAGTCCTAGAATCGACTAAACCGTAGCTCTGATACCAATAAAATGTAACACCCCGAACCCGAGACCGACACCGGAGTCGGACACGAGATGTTAACAAACTTTGAAAAATTTTTCCAGACACTGCCCAGTCTGAGTACTAGTCGCTTCAAAAATCATATCTTGAGTTTCACAACTCGAAAATCAGTTTTGTGATTTTTCCCTGAAACTAGACTCATGTCCCCACCTATGTATTTTTTCTAGAATTTTTGGTCGGGCCAATTAGTACAGTTTATTAGTCAAAGTCTCCCATGTTACAGGGGTCGACTACACTGACATTTTCCCATTACGACTTGGATATCTCTCTGCACAGAGCTTCAATACTGATGCCGTTTGTTTCTATGGAAACTAGACTCAGAGAGGAATCCATACATATATGGTATGACCCCTAATTATCTCTGGTCAATTTATAGTGAATTTCCAAAGTCGGAACAGGGAATCCAGAAACTGTTCTGGCCCTGTTCCACAAGAACCCGAATATCTCTTACTGTACTGTTCCTATGATTGTTTCGTTACTTCCATATGAAAGTAGATTCATCAAGGTTCGATTACATAATTTATTCACTATTTAATTCCACTCCTACGAATTCTTGTGATTTTTCCAATCCACACCACTGCTGCTATCAGCTTCTGTGTTCAAAGTAAACCTTACCTAATTTGGGGTTTCATGGACCAACTAGGGCCTTGTCATACATAAGCCCACATATGATCATACTTAGCCATTCTAGTGGCTGGTCATTTGCTCAACACTTCCATTCCAACTATAGTTACATCATGAAACCATCTATACATTCATAAATACGCATGGTCTAATGCCATACTCCACTTCTACAAGCCATTTTCGCATGGCTGTACACTTATACATTTCATAAAGTACTCGAAAGACAACGATGGGTAGTCCTATACATGCCATATCAAAATTCAACCAAAATAGTACCCAAAAGAGCCTTTGATAGTGTGGGCGACTTCGACTTCAAGATCCCGAGTCCGATAGCTGGAGAACCAAAAATCTATAAAACAGAGGAGCAATGTAACGGTAAGCAATTTATGCTTAGTAAGTTTGAGCAAGGAATTCCAGCATGCACAAATAATAGCACACATTTAGCTAAACGGAATATTTCATAATACGCAATTTACCGATATCAAACTTGCTTCACAACATTAACAACCCTTATGTACATACACAATAAACTAACTTGGCCGAAGGCCGGTAGCTCGTTTATCAACTGAGCGAACATTTATTTGTAAGGGCTCGATTAATATTTAACACATACGTAACATATCCCCATATTGGGATGTTTTTCGAGTATTCGCTGGAATTTTACAGCAAGCTCATTCATTACCAAATCACGTACCTTCGGGATTTAACCGGATATAGCTCCTCGTTCAAATGCCTTCGGGACATAGCCCGGTTTTAGTAACTCACACAATGCCTTCGGGACTTAACCCGGATTTAACAACTCGCACGAATGCCTTCGGACTTAACCCGGATTTAACAACTCGCACTAATGCCTTCGGGACTTAACCCGGATTTAACAACTCGCACGAATGCCTTCGGGACTTAACCCGGATTTAGTATCTCGCACAAAGGCCTTCGGATCTTAGTCCGGATATATTCACTTAGCACAAAGCCTTCGGGACTTAGCCCGGACAGCATTCAATTAATCATGCACATCTAACAATAATTCATGGCACATTCATATTTCATTTTCGTTTACGAAACTCAAACACAAGGCACATATTGTCCTTGTACATTCGGCTCAATAGCCACACATAGAGCATGATTTAATCACATCGAAATTTAAGCTCTCTTACTCAAGAACTTACCTCGGGTGTTGTCGAACGATCCCGCTAACTATTCGACCACTTTTTCCTTCCCTTTATCGGATTTATTTCCCCTTTGCTCTTGAGCTTAATCAAACAAATAAATTGATTTCATCATTTAGGCATCAAAAGATGAACACAAGGCACTTAGCCCATATTCATACATTAGACATTAAAGTCTCATACATGCAAAAATCATGCATCAACACAACATATTAGCTAATTTCTTTCCCCTTGGCCGAATATGCATGTCCATTTTTGGGGTCGATTTCAACACTTAATACACACATATACACACTAGTAAAGCATCCTCCCCCTTTTCATCGATTTAACACATGCATTGCTCATCAACATGCAAAGTTACATTCGGCCTTAGCACACATCTTGCTAGCCGATTCTTCTCCCTTTAGCAACCAATGCACATATGTGCTCACACAAAAATGCTAAAAAAGGAGGTTCAAGAATCATCAAGCCATCATCACATGCATCATTAACAAGCTTCATATTTTGCATGCAATGGCATTAACACAACCTCCACCTAGGCCGAATCTTAACTCATCCTCATGCCTCATCACCACAACATCAAACACCAACCAAGAATGATGCATCCATGGTCAAGTGCCATTTCCATCACATAGCAAGATTTAGACCATGGGCTAGGTAGAACTCAAGCTAACAACTAAAACATGCATGCATCTCATGGAACATCATCAAACATACCTTGGCCTAGCTACATGCATGGCCGAATCTCTTCACCTTTCTTCTTCTTTCCTCTTTAAAATTTTTGGCCAAGGATGAACCAAAGGATGAGAAATTTTTTTCTTTGTTTTTCTTTCTAATTTAGGCTAAAATGGAGGTGAGAAAGGATGAACACAAACTTTTCTCCTTTCTTCTCTTGAGCTCACGGTAATGGGGGGAACAAACACTACACACACATTTTTTTTCCTTTTGTTTTCCATTTCTTTATTACCCATACTTCTTATTTTATTCTTCCACTAACAAAACATGTTTCATGACATGTTTTGCCCATCATTCTTTGTCATGGCCGGCCACTACTCATTAGGGGGGAAATTTGACATACAAGTCCCCCCTTTGTCCACATGCACTAATAGGTCCTCACACATTGACCTATCACATTTTTGAATTTTCTCACATAAGTCCTAGTGACTAAATTCACATGAAATCAACCAAATTGAAGCTTGAAATTTTCACACATTCATAATTACATATTCTAGACAATAAGTATCACATTCAAACATTTCGGTGACTCGGTTTAGCAGTCCCGAAACCACTTCCCGACTAGGGTCAACTTTGGGCTGTCACACAAATTTTCTCCTATTAGTTATAAATTCATTTGGTCATGAAGTCATTCCATTATAGTATCGTGACTGAGCTCACCCTAGTGACATACCATTACAAAAGCAACTCAATCAGTGCTAATCCAATAACCTTATCGTAATTATCTTACCTTCATAAGATATCCTTAATCTCTTTGGGATAACTCCATTCTCCCAATATGATCTTATTTTATCTTGTGGTAACAATTACAACTTTCTTCATGAAAAGTCAACTACTGCCAAATAACAATTAAGTCATTCATCCCAAAGAAAAATGACTCGTGGCTATGTTTACTTTACATCTATCATGTAATTCTAATAGGAGGATATCATTTTCTCTTGTCTTGGGCTATGGTTTCACTATTGTGAATGGTGCTACATAATACAAAATTTGTATCCCAATGCACCGACTTTCAGTTCCTTATCTATTTGAACTCAGGTTTTTACTTACATCAAAGTATATGAGTCATGCCACACTATGAGCGTCACAAATGAATAAATGCATAAATGGATTCAAAATCTATTCTACTTAGGTTTAGTCCAATGTACTTTCAGTCCAATTAGTCACATCAATATTTCTATCTTCTTACAATCATCCACTTTGATGCCTAAGATAAATCATCTCCCCAATTGGACTTGATAGACGACATATTAGTCTTTCAATTAGTTTGCTCATTTATGATAAGACTAATGACATTTTTAAGTTTGTCTACTAATATAAGCTGTCTTTCCGTATTACGATCCGACCACATAATGCCATTTATTATTAGTTAAACATTAGACAACCAGTGATGTCACACCCTAAAATTGGGCCTAGAAGTTTTGAGGGTAAATTAGGAATTTTGGCTCGAAATGGGTTTAGAAATTTTGAATTGTGGTGACCCAAAATTGTTTTCGTCTATGGCTTTTTGAAAATTTAAAAAAATTATGAATATTATGTTCAGAAGACTTTTAATTTTGAAATAAGGACTGATTTGTAAAATGGTCTAAATTATGAGTTTTTAAAAGTCAATTAAACCAAATTTTAATTTTCACCCTATTCCCCCTCTATCTTTATAAAACCCACTATAGTCTTTTTTCCATATTTTTTTTCTGTCATCAATTCCATTCCAAAGCTCCTCTCATTCAATTTTGATTCCCAAACTTAATTCATTAGATTTCCATAATTCCCCAAGCCATAAATCTCTATAATATTTCAAGAAAAACATACAAGAACACAATAGATTTCTGTACTGTTGAATTTTTGGTTTTTTTGGGTTTTCGATCAAACATTCAGTTTTTCATAAACTAAGGTAACGATTCGATTCCTCATTAGTTTTTGATGTTATTTGATCCTTTAAATTGAGGTTTTAGTTGTTAAATCGCATGTTTTAAACAAAAGCTGAAATTTGGGTTGTTAATGGTGGATTTTGGGTAAAAACGTTGTTTCAAAGTGTTTTTCAATTAGTTTTGACATGATTAGAAGGTTTCTAAACTTACTTTAAAGTTTCGTTGAATATTTCCAATTTTTAATGAATTTTTGTGAAAATTGCCATAAATATGTTGAAAATTTTGATACCATGAATTGGGTAGTTTTGAGTAGTTGAAAGGTTGAGAATCAGTCATAGGTGAATAATTATATGGAGGGAATTAGTTTTAGGCAAAAAGGCTTAGTATAGACCGAGATAAATGAAATTCAAGTTTGCTATGTTGAAGGTTTCAGTTAGATGAGAATTTAACTTAGGCTTGTGTTTTGATTTTTTGAAGTGAGTCTTTGGCTGGTTGTTGATTGTCTTGTTGTGTGATTTACCTTGTTAAAGCTTCAGAATCATTAAGACCCTCAACGAGTGAAGATAAAAGCATGTAAAAACTAGTTTAAGCTTTTGGTAATTAGGTGGAAGCATGACTGGTGAGTGTTTGGAATCACTACTTGTAGACATGATTCATTAGTTTAATTGGGAGCTTAGGAATAGCCTAATACCCTATCCTAAGTTCCGAGTATAAGCTTTCTATTTCCTTTATTTTATTTTAGAAAATTATGTGATTCTGTGAATAATTGTGGGTTGATTATTATGATGCGATATTGTGATATGAGACAAGTGTGATGACTATTATGAGCTAAGCTCCATTCAATGGGAAATATTTGGTGTGTTGGAGAGTGTTAGCTTTATGCTTCACTTTTTGGGATATATTTAACTCTATGAGTCAATTGGTGTGCTGGAGATCCATGTATCCGATGTGTGGTGATAGAGCCCACTTTTATGTTTCATAGCCTCAAGTGCCAAATTATCATTTAAATTCGATCTTTTATATTGTGATAATACGATGTGAGATGAATGTCAAATTATCACTTAAAATCTAACAATTTCTACCAAATTCCATGTTAACCAAACATGCAAGGAACCTTGAAACTACTCATATTTATCATCTTTTCACAATAAAACCCTATAATTTATACCTTTAACAATTTAATCCTTAATTCCAAAATTCATCAAAAATCACTTAACAAAACTTGTTTATTTTTCAACAAAGGTTCATAATCTATCATTTAACATAAAAAATCATTCAAGAACATTCATAGCCCATGCAAGCAAAAGAGCTTAACCGAACCTTCAAAATTCAAAAATGGGGTTTCCTATTCCTAATTTCGGTGAAGAACAAAACTAAAGAAGATGATACCATTTTCTTTTCTTTTCTTTTAACATTAATTACCTAATTACCATTTTAACCTTTAAAGACTTTAATAATTTCAATAAAACCTTGTCATGAATATCCACTAACTATTCAAATGGTCTAAGTACCATATAAGTCCATTCACTTTAAAGTTTCATAGCTCTTCGACCCTTTTAACTAATGGAACTCTACTTTTACACTTTTTACGATTTAGTCTTTTCACCTAATTAATCATGTAAACATCAAAATTTCTAAACAAAATCTTAACATGACCTTAATATAATTCCATAAAAATTAAAATAATAACAAAATAAAAATTTACTAGTCAAATTTGTGGTCCCGAAACCACTTTTTCGATTTCAGTAAAAATGGGTCATTACAAAAGGAGTGCCGTGCATTCTTGCAAGACAAACTACCCTAAAAAATGAAGGACCCAAGATATTTTACCGTACCCTATAACATGCAGGAATCTTATTATGGTAAGGCAATGTTTGATCTAGGAGCGAGCATCAACTTGATGCCCATGTTTTTTTGTAGAAAATTGGAGGTAGGTAAAGTTAAAGAAACTACGGTTACGCTTCAACTGGCAAACAGATCCTTAGACATCTGAAAGGAAAAATCAAGGATGTATTGGTACTGTAGATAAATTTATTTTTTATGCTGATTTTATTGTCTTAGATTTTGAATCAAATAAGGAAGTGCTAATCATCTTAGGAAGGCCTTTTCTTGGAAATCGAAAGGATCCTCATTGATGTGCAGAAGGGCGAGCTTACCATGCATGTTCAGGATGATCAGGTAACATTTAATATATTTAAGTCTATATGATTTCCTCATACAATTGATGAATGGTTTGCAGTAACCAAACTAGAGGCGTTAGCCGTAGAATAGGAACTCAATCCTGTTCAGGACCTATTGGAACAAGTCTTAATGTCAGACCCTCCTAGTGATGAGGAGGGAGATGAGTACTTAGGTTTATTAGAAGCTAATATAAAGGGATTTATTACTCAATCTCATTTCAAGTCTTTGGAATTGGCAAATTGGGAGCATGTCCAACCAAAAGCTTCGATCAAAAAGCCACATTAATTAGAAATTAAGGTACTTCTTTCACATCTGAAATATGTTTATTTAGGTTACACTCCTACTTTCCTGTGATTATTTTAGCTGAGCTAACTAAAGAATAGGAAGATCATCTTAGCTGAAGCAATTTAAGAGGGTTATCGAATGGACCATAATCGATATCCATGGTATTAGTCCATCCATGTCCATGCACAAGATCATCTTAGAGTATGGTGAGAAAGGAACAATTGATGGATAGCGGAAACTGAACCCAATTGTGAAGGATGTGGTAAAGAAAGAAATTATTAAATGGTTAGATGTAGGTCTACTTTATCCCATCTCAGAGAGTTCATGGGTAAGTTCGGTCCAGTGCATGGCAAAGAAAAGAGGCATTACATTTGTGGAAAATAAAAATGAGTTGATACCAACCAAAATTATTACGGGTTGGAGAATCTTTATAAATTACAGAAAATTGAACAAGGTGACTTGAAAATACCACTTTCCTTTATCGTTCTTGGACCAAATGCTAGATAAACTTGTGGGGCGAGACTATTATTGTTTAATATATGAATACTCTTGATACAGAAGGATCATAGTAGCTCCAAAGGATCAACATAAAATGACATTCACATGTCCATACGGTATGTTTGCCTTTAGACCTATGCCTTTTGGTTTATGTAATGCACCTGCTACATTTCAAAATTGTATGATAGCAATTTTTACTAACATGGTTGAAAAGATTTTAGAGGTTTTTATGGGTGATTTTTTAGTGTTTAGAGATACTTACGATGATTGCTTAGATAATATGGCTAAGGTACTAAGACAATGTGAAAAAACAAACTTTGTGCTCAATTGGCAAAAGTGTCATTTCATGGTATGAGAAGGTATTGTTTTGGGACACCGGATAATGAGACAAGGGAGCAAATTAGATAAAGAAAAAGTAGATGCCATTGAAAAAATCCAACCCTCGACATTTGTTAAGAGTGTTCGGAGCTTTTTGTGACATGCTGGATTTATCGGAGGTTCATCAAAGACTTCTCCAAAATGGCTAAACTGTTATGCAAATGATTGGAGAGGGAAAAAATATTCAACTTTGATGAGGAATGCTTAAAGGATTTTATGATCTGAAGAATGCAAATTAATGTGTGACATAAGTGACTTCACGATAGGAGCTGTAATTGGTCAACGAAGGAATAAGGTTTTTCATCCCATCTACTACGCAAGTCAGGCTTTGACGAGAGCACAACTGAATTATACGGTAACAAAAATAGATTTACTTGCCATTGTTTTTGGTTTTGACAAGTTTTGATCTTATGTTGTAGGTACCAAGGTGTCTGTTTTCATAGATCATTTAGAAATCAAGTATTTACTTGCAAAAAAAGATGCCAAGCCGAGATTGATCTAGTGGGTACTTTTACTTCAAGAGCTCGATCTTGAAATTCAAGATCTGAGAAGGGGTAGAAAACCAAGTAGCAGATCACTTATCCATATTAAAGCAGCAAAAAAAGACCTCTTCTCTTGTACTGATTAACAAGAAATTTTCGGGCCAACACTTACTTAAGGTAAATCACGTTCATAATACCTGTTGGTTTGCTAATTATGCTAACTATTTAGTTTGTGATGTTGTAACACCCCATACCCGGCCTAGGATTTATGGCCGAATCTGCCGTGTCACATTGAAGTGTTTTTCAAAAACCATGTTTTCATTAAAACCCTTCTTGAAATTTAAAACTTCTTGTTATTTAAAACTTGTATAAAACCTCAGTTCCCATTTGTTTATTTTCAATCGAGGTTTATTAAAAAGTTATTACGTTCAAAACCTCATTGTTGTAGAAGCTTAATTTAAAGAAAATGACTTACGAAGACGTGTTATTTAAAAAAGCAATTGAGTTGCAGAAACGTAATGTTAGAAAACAATCATTGTTTTGGAAACCCGTGTTCTACTTCTAGTAGATATAAATCACAATTACATCAAATCCCAAATTTAAAATCCAGAAATTATAAAGGCCTTATTACAACCCGAATCAAAATCAAATTGCTTAAGTAAATGAGCAAAACAGAATAAAACAAGTGCCGTTGTGTGGCCCTCTCCGAGTCCCACGTTGCTTCGAACCGTCTAACATTGGGGATTACTTGAAAGGTTAAAAACGGGGTGAGTTATAAAAACTCAGTGTGTAATCCCCTTATTAAAGAAACAAAATCAGTCTAGGCCTGAGCCCTTAAACAGTAACAGTACAGCGTGGGCCTTAGCCTAAAACAATAACGGTGGCAATTAGGCCTTAGCCCCTATCAGCCTCGGTTGGGCCTGAGCCCATAGCAAATGGCACATATCACATATATCTAGGCATAAGCCCATCTCAATATCAGAATCAGAATATGCAATGCATAAATAGCCATACCAACCCTGCACTCCATCTCCTGTCCAACCCTACACTCTTGTGGGGATTAAATCGACCCACCCATCCCTACACTTCTCATGTAGCACCGGTTGCAGCACTAACCAAAATTGCAGCAGAGCTGCCAGTTAATAGAACGGCTAAAAGCCATACACTTCCTCCGTCAATATTAACCCAACCCCATGCAGTATGTCATGTCATAAATCATACGTGTATGCAGAATGTCATACTCAGTAACAGTCATACATAATATATCATAGAGTAAAATGGTCATACACATATTTCCACTCCTAGGGGTAAAACAGTCATTTTATCCTATAGGGGTATTTTGGTCATTTTACCCTTCGAGGGTATTTCGATAATTTTACCCATCGAGGGTATTTCGATAATCTTACGCATCAGGGGTATTTTAGTAATTTTACCCATTAGGGGTATTTTAGTAATTTTACCTATCGAGGGTATTTTTGTAATTTTACCCATCGAGGGTATTCGATAATTTTACCCATCGGGGGTATTTTGGTTATTTTACCTTCAGGGGTATTTTAGTCATTTTACCATTCGGGGGTATTTCGGTATAGTTAACGACCTTTCCGAAGGTCTACAATCACCTCGAGTGACATAGATGATCTATTTGGTTGAAGCCACGCAATTGGGCTCAAAGTCCACTATTCGGCCCAATTAGGCCCACACGCTCGTGTGGCCCGTTTGGCCCAAATCCAATCCCGGTTATGCGATCTATGTAGCCCAATACATTTTTTGTTACTTTTCATAATTTTTATTCGTATGGAGCCCACGAGCCCGTTGGGCCCACACGACCCATTTCGGCCCAACAAGGCTCATAATGGCCCAAGTACATGAGAACACTCGCAGTGGTCTCTTCGATCTACCACTCTCGGTTGTAGGCTCAGTTTTTCCACACGAGCGATCGCAAGCTCGTGAGGCCTCAGATGTCGAAGTTTCAACTTTTTGGCTTTTGCCGATTCTTAGCGGAGATAGTTTGATTACAAACCTGTCTGCGAAATCGAGTGAACAGTTTGCCGCCTAGGCCTACATTCATTCAAGGTATACCGTCAGTTTTCCATCATTAACATTCACAACACTTAAACCCAAATCGTCACACTACTCACCTTGAATGAATGAGAATTGCTTAATGCCCTTGGTTCGCTGATTAAGAATGGATCTCAGGACCTCGCCGAATATTTTCCTGAACAAAGAAACCTATAAGACTGGATTGTTTACAAGAATAAGACTTACGACCCCAATATTAAAACACAGCACGATCGATGAACAAGCCAACTTACCCCCTTCAAAAATTCAATTGAAAGATGAAAGGAGAAACTTGAATGCCTTTTCACTTTCGAGGAACCCCCTTGAATCGCAATGAGTGTAGTATGCGAGAAATGAAATAACAATCGGTTAGTAAGGTTATTCAGTTTGAGAAAGAATAAGAACAAAGGTGCATTCAATTTTAAAAGAAAAATAGAGAATAACTTTTGCTCACTTACCTATAGTCAGAACCTTTGTAGTAGATCGACGCAGAAGAGGATTAACCACAGTGATATTCGGCCAGCCCAGAATAGAAGATGAACAGAAGTTAAAAGAGAAAAGGAAGGTTTGGCTAGGACATGAAAGAAACTAATTGCAAAAGAAAAGTGGTAAAGAAAATAGATGTTAGGTTTGGCCATGAAAATGTAGAGGTAAAGAAGTGAATGAAAAAGATGCAGGGAAAGAAAAAAAAGACACGAATGGTTAGTTTTAGTTTCGGCACTAGAGAAAAAGAAAGAAAAGTTCAAAAACCCCCAAATGTTAGAGAGGAAACTCGGCACCTATACACTCACTAATTGCAAAAATGCATACCCAAAGTCCCCCTTAGCAGATTCGGCAATAGCCTTCTACAACTCAAACTCCCTTTTTTCCTCCTAAAATCCTCCTCCAATCCTCTCCTTGAAATCCACTCCTTAAATCACTCATTTGACCCATTCAAACTCTCTAACACATAGAATTCAAATCCCACACCAACTCTTGCCTCCTCTTGAGCAAAATAAATAATCTCATTTGCATACAGTGAGACTTGAACCTCTGACCTCACAATACACAACATACCACCTTGCCACTACACCACAGACTCTTTTTGTGTCATAAAACTAACATTAAAATTTATAAAGCCTACAAACTAGAGTCCAAATTCATTTTAGGGAAAAACTAGAAACTTTGCCAAGGCCAAGACTTGAACCCAAGCTCCTCAAACACTCCTATACACACCCAAATCACTTAGCCACTGAAGCAAATATTCATTTATGTCATTTTCTTGTACACATAATTTTTTTATGTGATCCCACACTCAGGACCTATTTCCATCTAGGCCCAAATTCGGGGCATAACAGGTGTGCTGCCCCCTGATAAGTCATACTAGCAGAGGTAAAAGTTCCTTCATGATATGAAGTACTACTTTTTGGAGGAGCCATAACTATTCAAGCAGTGTGCAGATCAAATGATCATGAGATGTATGGCAGAAAATAAGGTAAATGATATTTTATACCATTGTCATTCATCTCCAAGTGGGGGACACTTCAGAGGATCACGTACTGTAGCCAAGGTGTTGCAAGCTAGATTATTTTGGTCGACCTTATTTAAAGAAACATATGCTTACATACAAAGCTGTGGTTGATGCCAAAGGGTCAGAAAAATATCAAACATAAATGAGATGCCATGGACGAATATTGTTGAGGTAGAATTGTTTAATGTTTGGGGTATTGACTTTCTTGGTTATTTTCCTCCTTCATTTGGTAATAGGTACATTCTAGTAGTAGTAGATTATGTGTCTAAATGGGTCAAGGCTGAGGCATATCCAACAAACAATGACAAGGTAGTGATGTGGTTTTTACAGAAACATGTGTTCACAAGGTTTGGAATTCCAAGGGCTATCATCAGTGATGACGGGTCGCACTCCGTGAACAAATGGTTGAAATGTTTACTTAAGAAATACGGAGTGAAGCGGAAGACCGCCACAACTTACCATCCATAGATAAATGGGCAAGCTGAATTGGTGAATAAAAAGATAAAAGGTATACTCGAAAAGGTAGTCTGTCCAAGCCAATGAGATTTGTCCAAAAAATTGGATGATGCTTTATGGGCTTACTAGACAACATTTAAAACACCTTTAGGGATGTCTTTCTATCGATTAATTTTTGGGAAAACCTGTCATTTGCCCTTGGAGTTAGAGCATAAAGCTTATTGGGCTCTTAAACAACTCAACTTGGATATCGAGCTTCCTGAAGAGAAATGAGTGCTTCAACTTAATGAAATAGAATAATTTTGGATGTTTTCATATGAGAATGCCAACTGTTTAAAGAGAGAATAAAAAAATTGCATGACAAGCACATTCGATTCTGAGAGTTTGAAACACGTCAGCAAGTTTGTTGTTCAATTCTAGATTAACATTTTTTCCAAGTAAGTTAAAATCTCATTGCTCCAGTCCATTTACTATTCATCAAGTCTTTCCATACGGGGTGGTAAAACTTCATGATGGTAAGATGGGTAAGTTCAAAGTTATTGGTCAACACTTGAAACATTACTGGGGCGAAACAGTTAAACGGAAGAAAACCTCACTCGTTTGATGGAATTCTTAAAACTTCCAAATTTATTTTCAAATAACCAACTTAGGAAATATTTTCTAGATTATTATGTTAAAATAAATTCTGTTTAGGAGGTTGGGATTTAACCAGGATTGCTTGTGACCCCTCCAATATTTCCTGTGAATTGATTTTAAAATAATTTTCTAAGAAAAAAATTATTAAGTGGACAAATAAAATTTTATTTTGCTGAATAAAGGGTAAATTTTGATCCAAATTTGTAACACCCCTTACCCAAGACCGTTTTTGGAGTTGAGCATGGGGCGTTACTTGACTTAACTTATTAGTTCGGGGCATAAAAATTTACTTTTAAAATTTATTTTTCTGTTCACCATAATGTTGCGCAGCTGCGCAGCAGTCACTAATTTAACTATAACTCGAATTACAAAACTTGAAATTTAGATTCATAAATTTTCCCTAAAACTAGACTCATGTATTATCTTACCGTAAAGTTTTCATAATTTTTGATTTAGCTAATTAGTACAGTTTATTCATTGAACTCTCCCTTATTTCACTGCCTAATGGTTCTGACCTTTATTCACTAAAAATCAATTTTCTAACTGTATAATTTTCATATGGTGTTTTAACTTGTTTATATAGAAAATATACTCAGTAAGGAATCTATACATATAAATTATAACTCATAATTATTTTTTTACAATTTTTAATGATTTTCTAAAGTCAGAACAGGGACTCCAAAAACCATTTTGCCATGTCTAACAAAAATTCAAATATCTCAGAATATAAAATTCCTTTACCCACACCGTTATTTTTCGATGAAAATAGACTCAATAATATTTAATTATATATATCATTCAATCTCTAATTCATTTTATACTATTCTTGGTGATTTTTCAAAGTCACATCACTGCTGCTGTTCCAAAACTGTTTCATTGCAATTTTTGTTTTACTCTTTCATAATTTCTAGGTATAAACTATCACCTAGGCATTCATAATACCAAACATATTCTTACTTAGCCATTTTAATAGCTAAATACTATCACATATTTACACGTCATCATTTAGCAATATCATAAGGACATACATTCAAAATGACTAAGTCCCTATACATGCCATAGCTCAAACATTGATCATCATAAAATACCGAGTTGTTGTTGATAGTGTGAGCGCTCTTCGACGTCTTTAAGATCCCCGAATTAGCTTTGCCATATTATAAAAGAAGGAAAATAAAAGAAGTAAGCATAAAGCTTAGTAAGTTTACAAGCAAATAAATAACAACATTTAACACAAATAAATATACTCAAGTGTCATGATCTCTAATTTCCTCTTTACTTAATCTCTTGCTCGTTCACTTACTTGTTTACTTAGATAACTCATGCTTATAATTTACTCTTCTCTTGCTAAAATGTTAGTTCTCAATTGATAACATAATATGTTCTTAACTCTTATAACTCACCTGAATTTGCTATTTATGCTTTTACCTGAACTTTCATGGAACATAATTTGTTTACTAGCCCGTTGAGCCACATTGGAATAATAAAGACACTTGGGTCTCTTTTCTGATAATAACATGCCAAAGCCATGTCCCAGACATGGTCTTACATGGCATGTTTCTTGTACTGCCAATGACATATCCCAGATATGGTCTTACATGGGAGTTCTCATATCGGTTCCCGTGCCATGTCCCAGACATGGTCTTACGGGGGACCTCTTATCTCGGTGCCAACGCCATGTCCCAGTCATGGTCTTACATGGGACCTCTCATAACCTCAATGATGCCAATGACATGCCCCAGACATGGTCTTACATGGGATCTCTTTACCCAAATGTCATGCCATTTTCTATCTGATACATTCCTAATGTTTCAACGAGACTTTTTAATACTAATTCTCTATTGTCTCATACTTGAGTCAACATTAAATAATTTCATAAAATAAATACATAATTTCTGGAAAATAGCAGCATTAATAATAATTATTGAAATATTGCATTTATTTACCGTAAACTTACCTCAGTACAAAATATGGCCAAACCTATCAACTTAGTCTTCAACCTTTTTGTTTCCTCGGTCTAACCCCGGAATTTGTTCTTCTTGATTATAGAGCTTGGAAGCTTGAAAACCCTAACTATGGCTTTCCCCTTGCTAATTTCGGCCAAATGAAGAAGATGAGCACAATTTTCCATCTTTTTCCCTTTTAATTCCTTTTAATTACCAAATTACCAAAATGCCCCTAATTTAAAAAATTCCTATTTCACTTATCTCATGTCCATTTTTGTCCATAACTTAACCAATGGTCTAATTACCATATAAAGACGTCCAATTTAAAATTTCATAATAATTGGACACCTCTAACATGTAGAACTCAACTTTTACACTTTTTACAATTTAGTCATTTTGACTAAATTGAGTGCCCAAACGTCGAAATTTTTGAACGAAATTTTCACGAAATCGTTCCCTAAAATTGTAGGCCATAAAAATATAGTAAAAATAAAATTTTCCTCATCGGATTTGTGGTCCCAAAACCACTGTTTCAATTAGGCCCAAAATTGAGATGTTATATTTCTCCCCCCTTTTAGGGATTTTCGTCCCCAAAAATCTTACCTGTGAAGAGATGGTACTATTTTCGCATAGCCTCTTCGGGCTCCCATGTAGCCTCATCAACCCCATGCCTATTCCATAACACTTTCACAAATGCAATACTCTTGTTCCTTAGTTGCTTAATCTCTCTATCTAGAATTTTTACTAGTTCTTCAACATAAGTCATGTCTGGCTAAATCTCAACCTCTGTCGGTGAGATCACATGTGATGGATCGAAATGGTAATGACGTAACATAGACACATGGAATACATTATGAATCTTTTCTAACTCAGTTGGCAAAGCTAACCGATATGCTAAGGGCCTAATCCTTTCATTCACCTCGAACGATCCAATGAAACGTGGACTTAGTTTGCCTTTCTTGCCAATTCTGAAAATTTTCTTCCACGGGGATACTTTCAAAAACACTTTGTCACCAACTTGATACTCGATCTCTTTTCTTTTTAAATATGCATAAGACTTCTGTCTGTCTGAAGCTGCTTTTAAACAATCTCTGATAAATTTTACTTTCTTTTTTGTTTCTTTGACTAAATCAACCCCGTAAATCTAATTTTCCTTAAGCTCTATCCAATACAAAGGCATACAACATTTACGTCCATACAAAGTTTCACAAGGAGCCATCTTCAAACTTGACTGATAACTATTATTATAGGCAAACTATACCAATGACAAATATTTCTCCCAACTGCCTTGATATTCTAAAACACAACATCTGAGCATATCTTCAAGTAGCTGAATAACTCTCTCTGACTGACAATAGGTCTGAGGATGAAAAGCTGTACTGAAGTTCAACTTTGTACCCAAAGCTTCCTTCAATTTCCTCCAAAACCGCGAAGTAAATCTCGAATCTCTGTCTGAGATAATCGATAACGGTAGCCCATGTAGTCTGACTATCTCTGAAACATACAATTTAGCCAACTTGTCAAGTGAATAATCCATACGAACCAAGATAAAATGAGCTGACTTTGTTAACTTAGCAATCACAACCCATACTGCATCCTTCTTTTTGGGTGTCAACGGCAACCCTGTTACAAAATCCATGGTAACTCGGTCCCATTTCCACTCAGGAACTAACATAGGCTGCAATAAACCTGAAGGTACCTGATGTTCGGCCTTTACCTATTGACAGATCAAGCATCTAGAAACAAATTCTGAAATATCTCTTTTCATTCCTGCCCACCAGTACATTTTCTTTAAATCATTATACATCTTTGTACTACATGGATGAATAGATAGAGAACTACTATGTGCTTCTTGTAAGATCTTCCGAATAAGCTCATCATTCTTTGGTACACATACTCTGTCTCTAAACATAAAAAAACCATCAGAACCTATCTGAAAATTAGACTCTACACCTGACTCGCATTGAGCTCTTTTAGCTTGCAACTCACTATCATTTTTTTGAGCTTCATAGATTTCTTTGAGAAACAACGGTTTAGCCATCAACTCAGCTAAAATGGAACAATCATCAGATAAAGCCAAACTAGTATTCAAAGCTCTCAATGCAAATAAAGATTTTCTACTCAAGGCATCAGCAACAACATTTGCCTTACCCGGGTGGTAATCGATCACTAACTCATAATCTTTAATCAACTCTAGCCATCTTCTTTGCCTCAAATATTCGGCACTTTTATGGTCAGTAAATATTCGGCACTTTTCACCGTACAAGTGATGTCTGCAGATCTTCAACGCAAATACAATGGCAGCTAGCTCTAAGTCGTGCGTTAAATAGTTTTTCTCATGTGGCTTTAACTGTTTGGAAGGATATGTGATGACTTTATCTTCTTGCTCAATAAGTACACAAGCCAATCCGTTCAAGGATGCATCACTGTAAATCACAAATTCTTTACCCGTTTCTGGTTGTACTAAAACAGGAGCTTCAGTCAACAATGCCTTTAACTTGTCAAAACTCTGCCGACACTTTTCAGTCCATTCAAACTTGACATCTTTCTGCAACAACCTTGTTAACGGGGTAGCTATCATGGAAAATCCCTTTACAAATCGTCTCTAATAACCAGCTAATCCAAGAAAGCTTCTAACCTCTGATACATTTCTAGGAGGCTTCTAATTAACAATTGATGAAATTTTACTTGGATCAAATTTAATACCATCACCTGAGACAATGTCTCAAAGGAATCAAACTTCCCGAAGCCAGAACTCACTTTTACTAAACTTGGCATGAAGCTTATTAGCTCTCAAAATCTGTAAAATGGTTTTCAAATGCTCGGCATGTTCAATCTCATCACGAGAATAAATCAGAATATCATCAACGAGCACATCTACAAATTTATCCAAGTAAGGTCTGAAAATTCGTTTCATTAAGTCCATGAAAATAGCAGGAGCATTAGTCAAACCAAATGGCATCATAAGAAACTCATAGTGACTATACCTAGTCCAGAAAGCAGTCTTCAGAACATCTGACTCTTTAACCCTCAACTAATAATAACCGGATCTCAAATCTATCTTGGAAAACACAGTAGCTCATTTCAATTGGTCAAACAGATCATCAATTCTAGGCAGTAGATATTTGTTCTTTATAGTTACTTTGTTAAGCTGCCGATAATCTATGCATAATCTCATCGAATCGTCTTTCTTTTTCACAAAAAGCACTGGTGCACCCCACAGAGAACAACTAGGCCTTGCAAAACCTTTATCAGTTAATTCGTGCAACTGAGCTTTCAATTCTTTCAATTCCAACGAGGCCATTCTATAAGGAGCAATAGAAATAGGAGTTGTACCTGGAATTAACTCAATACCAAATTCAACTTCTCTAATAGGAGGCAAACCTGTCAATTCTTCTGGGAACACATCTAAATACTCACGTACCACTGGCACTGATTCAATTTTCAACTCTGGATCTCTAGTGTTCAATACAAAAGCAACATAAGCTTCACATGCTTTTCTCAAACATTTCTGAGCAGACATAACAGAAATCATAGCGAGAGAACCATCAGACTCATCTGAATCAACCCGAATAATATCACCATTTTCACATTTCAACTCAATGTATTTCTTTCCGCAATTCACTATCACATCATGGGCAGTCAACCAATCCGTACCAAGAATCACATCAAACTCATCAAACGGCAATAGCATGAGAGCGGCCAGAAAACAGTGACCTCTAATCATCAAAGGGCAACTCTTACATACTTTGTCTACTAACACATACTGGCCTAATGGATTTGATACTTTAACTACAAATTCAGTAGATTCTATAGGCATGTTCATACTAGGCAGCAATCTCATACAAACATAAGAATGGGTCGAACCCGGATCAATCAAAGCAATAACATTAGTATCATAGAGAGAAAATGTACCCGTAATCACATCAGGGGAGGATGCCTTTACACGAGCACGGATAGCGTATGTCTTTGCGGGTGCTTTAACATCTGGTCTAGTAGCTGAGTCTCTGGGCGTACCCCTGTTACTAGCTCCAACTCCTAGATTCCTCTGTGGTCTGCTTGTAGTAGGAGCATTTCCCGATCTCGCACTCGGTATTACTTCTCTTCATGCATTCTTCAGGTGTACAGGATAATTCATCAAAAACTCTGATAGTATTCTTGAGCCAAAATTCAGCTTTCTCTACATCATCATCTTTAGTAGCCCGAAACTTTTCAGCCCCTTGTTTTCTGATCTTATCAACTGGTGGTCTTTCTCTTATAACTATACCTGCGATTAGGGAAGCTACATGGGAAACCTAAGAATCATGAGAGGGTGGAGGTCTAACAGCCGGATTCGTACGAACGAACTCGGCAAACCAATCATTCATAGCTTGGAAGAAGGCTTCTCGAGCCCCTCCTCCCTAACTAACTGATACGGGCCTTTCACTACTATCGGCCGGCACCGTCCCTTCTGCGGGAGTGAGCGCATTACTCTCAACATCATCTGCACCAACTTGTTCAGGATCCATAACTATAAAATAAAACATTTTAAAATCGTCAATAGTCGTCACACTATCAAAATATAAGTATGGCATGTATAGCTAGACTCATATTCACATTGAATGTTCTGAGAATCGACTAAACCTGCTCTGATACCAACAAATGTAACACCCCTTACCCCAGACCATTTTCAGAGTTGAGTATGGGGCGTTACTTGACTTAACTTATTAGTTCGGGGCATAAAAATTTGCTTTTAAAATTTATTTCACCGTTCATCATAATGGTGTGCACCTGCGCAACAATCACTAATTTAGCTATAACTCGAGTTACGAAACTTGAAATTTAGATTCATAAATTTTGCTTGAAACTAGACTCATATATTATCTTACCATAAAATTTTCAGAATTTGTGATTTAGTAAATTAGTACAGTTTATTCATTAAAGTCTCCCTTGTTTCACTACCTAACGGTTCTGACCTTTACTCACTAAAAATCAATTTTCTGATTGTATGATTTTCATATGGTGTTTACACTTGTTTCTACAGAAACTAGACTTACTAAGGAATCTATACATATAAATTATAGCTGATAATTATTTTTTTACAATTTTTAATGATTTTATAAATTCAGAACAGGGGACTTCAAAAACCATTTTGACCCTGTCGAACGAAAATTCAAATATCTCAGAATATAAAATTCTTTTACCCATACCGTTATTTTTCTATGAAAATAGACTCAATAATATTTGATTCTATATATTATTAACTCTCTAATTCATTTTATACTTATTCTTGGTGATTTTTTAAAGTCACGTCACTACTCCTATTCCAAAACTGTTTCATTGCAATTTTGTTTTTACTCTTTCATAATTTCTAGGTATAAACTATCACCTAGGCATTCATAATACCAAACATATTCTTACTTAGCCATTTTAATAGCTAAATACTATCACATATTTACACGTCATCATTTAGCAATATCATAAGGACATACATTCAAAATAACTAAGTCCCTATACATGCCATAGCTCAAACATTGATCATCATAAAATACCGAGTTGTTGTTGATAGTGTGAGCGCTCTTCGACGTCTTTAAGATCCCCGAATTAGCTTTGCCATATTATAAAAGAAGGAAAATAAAAGAAGTAAGCATAAAGCTTAGTAAGTTTACAAGCAAATAAATAACAACATTTAACACAAATAAATATACTCAAGTGTCATGATCTCTAATTTCCTCTTTACTTAATCTCTTGCTCGTTCACTTACTTGTTTACTTAGATAACTCATGCTTATAATTTACTCTTCTCTTGCTAAAATGTTGGTTCTCAATTGATAACATAATATGTTCTTAACTCTTATAACTCACCTGAATTTGCTATTTATGCTTTTACCTGAACTTTCATGGAACATAATTTGTTTACTAGCCCGTTGAGCCACATTGGAATAATAAAGACACTTGGGTCTCTTTTTTGATAATAACATGCCAAAGCCATGTCCCAGACATGGTCTTACATGGCATGTTTCTTGTACTGCCAATGCCATATCCCAGATATGGTCTTACATGGGAGTTCTCATATCGGTTCCCGTGCCATGTCCCAGACATGGTCTTACGGGGGACCTCTTATCTCGGTGCCAACGCCATGTCCCAGTCATGGTCTTACATGGGACCTCTCATAACCTCAATGATGCCAATGACATGCCCCAGACATGGTTTTACATGGGATCTCTTTACCCAAATGTCATGACATTTCCTATCTGATACATTCCTAATGTTTCAACGAGACCTTTTAATACTAATTCTCTATTGTCTCATACTTGAGTCAACATTAAATAATTTCATAAAATAAATACATAATTTCTGGAAAATAGCAGCATTAATAATAATTATTGAAATATTGCATTTATTTACCGTAAACTTACCTCAGTACAAAATATGGCCAAATCTATCAACTTAGTCTTCAACCTTTTTCTTTCCTCAGTCTAACCCCAAATTTCGTTCTTGTTGATTATGAAGCTTGGAAGCTTAAAACCCTAACTATGGCTTCCCCCTTGCTAATTTCGGCCAAATGAAGATGATGAGCACAATTTGTCATCTTTTTCCCTTTTAATTCATTTTAATTACCAAATTACCAAAATGCCCCTAAGTTAAAAATTTTCTATTTCACTTATCTCATGTCCATTTTCGTCCATAACTTAACCAATGGGCTAATTACCATCTAAAGACCTCCAATTTAAAATTTCATAAAAATTGGACACCTCTAACATGTAGAACTCAACTTTTGCACTTTTTACAATTTAGTCCTTTTGACTAAATTGAGTGCCCAAACGTCGAAATTTTTGAATGAAATTTTCACGAAATCATTTCATGAAATTGTAGGCCATAAAATTATAGTAAAAATAAATTTTTCCTCTTTGGATTTGTGGTCCCGAAACTACTGTTCTGACTAGGCCCAAAATCGGGATGTTACAAAATGTTAATTTTTTGTTTTATTTTCAATTTTTTCTTTAGTACAAGTAATTAATTGATTTGTTTTTAATAAATTTTTAATGTTTTCTATAAATATTTTAATAGCCATAAAAAAATTTTAATTTCTTTTTATTTCATTAATAAGATAATAATAATATATATACATATGTTATGTTTTAATTGTCATCAAATTTGTTTAGAACTAGGATTAGTAATATTTTAAGCTTATTTTAATTGTTAAGTGATTGAATTTAAACTCTTAAGCCTTTTGCACTGACACCTTAAATTCCTTCCACCTTTTTCTTCTTCTCCACATCTATTTTTTCTTCTTCACCGTCGGCCATCCTAACAAATTGCTCCACCACTGAACCTTTCCTTCAACCAAGCGGCACCACTGCACCTTACATTCTTTCCCCAACCCGATATTGCAACACTCTTCCAACACAACCAACTGCTACTCCTAAACACCACCACCAGCAACTGCACTTCCCTCTTGAAACCACAAGTCGCAAACCCTACTCCTTTAAGCCACCAACAATGCACCTTAAAACCTAAAATTATTGCACCTCCAACCTATTAAAAGCTGCAAACTCAACTCTAAAAACAACCAGCCACCGCACCTTCACAACCCTCTAAGTCGTATCTTTCCAAATCGCCACACTTACCTTCAGCCACCCACCCTTAAAACCCTCAAACTTACAACCACCCCAATTACCACCCTACACCTCAAATTGACACATCTATTTGCTACATCTTGTAGTTGCCACCTTGAGTTCTATCGGTTATTTAAAAAGGTAGTAAGAATTTTAATTTCCCAAAAATTTTAATTAGAATAAATTTGTTTATCTTTTCTATTATATACAAATTGTTAATAATGAATTTTTCTGACTACGTTTTTGGAATTACTATTTTGTGTTGTCATCTTATGTCATGTTTCAAGTCGTTAATATGTCTCAAAAAAGAACACGTTCCACAGTTCAAATCATAGAATCAAAAAATAAATTTCATTTCGTGAAAGCAAATGTGAGGTATGGGAACATCTTAAAGAAACAATAAATCCTTCTGGAAAAAGGATTTAATTTGGGAGAAAGTAATCACACTAACTTCATGGATAAGATTCAGAGCACTGTTGAACATTAAATTGGGAAGTGTTCCTGATGAAAAACTGATCGTAGATCCTGAACTAGTTTGAGAATTTTATGCAAATCTGACCTCATCTACTACAACATAAGTTATTATCCGAGGAGTTAAGATACCTTTTAATTTGAAAGCTATTAATGATTTCTTTGACTTACCTAACTTTGAAGACGATGATTATTCTTCTATATTAGAGAATGTTGAAAATGAGATGTTGCAAGCAATTCCACAGTAACTCACAATTCCCGGATCTAAATAGACTGTGTCAAAACTTGGGAGTCATATTTGTCATAGAGATCAATTGACACCAATAATGAAGGTATGATTTTATTTTGTCTACTTTAGTTTAATGCCTATATTACATAGTACCACAATTTTTGTGGAAAGGATGGTTTTGTTATATTCAATTATGAAAACAAAGAGTATTAATGTGGGACAAATTATTCTAAAAGAAATTCGAGACTGTGTTGCAAGACGTTTTGGCTTAGCATATTTTCCTTCTATGATTACAATACTATGTATGAAATCTCATATCTGTCTAGCTATAGAGATGGAAAGGTATAATCAAGGAACGATTATTGATTAGGACCTTGCTAGAGTAGCAGGAGATGCTATCTTTCAGAAGTAGTCTGAACTGATTGATGAAGCAGACAAAGAGGAAATTCCTGTAGAACCAGAACCAACAGAGCTGGTTGAACTTCCTGACTTGACAGAGCCTACTGAATCGATTCTTAAACCAGAAAGAGTAATTGTAACATCCCCCTAGCAGAATCTTAGTATCCTAACACTGCTCAGAGAATGGGTTGGACAAGATGAGTTGGAAGCAAATAGTGTTAAAGCTAGTCTAATGATAATAACCATTTGGGCATGCCCGTGATGCCTTAGGATTTGGCAAACACTGGGTTAGCATGAAATGAAGAATAAGTAAGTCGTTAAGGAAAGGTTCACCCCTAAAAGCCTTTGATTGGTGTGCATAGGATAGGCGGAGTCTGTATAGGTAAGTGAACATTGTGACGAGAAGAATATGTCAGTAATAAAGAACACCCCTAACAATGGCCTTAAGCCGGTTAAGTTATAATGAAACAATAGTTAAAGCTCAACTGAACTGGGATAGGTAAGAACCAAGGGAAAACACTTGACTAGTTCCTTGGATTTTGTAAGATTTGGATAAGACTACCAAATGACTGATATGATGTTTGTTGAGTTCCAATAAAATGAAGGGACAAGTGAAAGTGTATAAGATAAGAAAGGTATCTTATCTCTCTCCTCGAGGGAGTAGAACCAAAGGAAGATAGGAAAGCATCTCTGAGCAAAGTATAAGGCCCGATGATTTGATTAGGTCAAGTTAAGGTAATGCCTAACGTGTGACGAGTTTTGATACCAAGCTTGTAACGCCCTCTGCCTAACCCGATCAATTAGATCTGAGTATTGGGTGTTACCTTTTAGAACAGATGTGACCTAGAATCTTTTATATGTAATAAGAATATATGAGGTAATTCAGTAAACAAAATTAGAAAATTTTATTAAGACATTGCTCATCTAGTACATAAGCGAATAGAAGAGTCTAGGTCATATCTATTCTAAGAGGTAATACCCAATACTCAGATCCGGTTGATCGGTTCAGGTGGAGGGTGTTATAGTAACTCCAACACATAAGGTCCCTTCAGCTAGCACCATTTCACGGATTGAATAATCATCTATAATGGACATTCTGTAGCATATGCAATGGCAGCAATAGGCTGTTTGGAGATATTAAAAAATACGAGATGATTCATTCAGAGATGCATTTAAGAAAATATTTCATAACTTGTTTATTTTTGTGCTTGAATTTCCAGACTTCATATTTGAGCCATCGACTCCAATGTTGAGGAAGGAACAATATGACTCAAGCAAGAACAAGAATTATTAAGCAAAAGATGGGCCAAATATGGAAGGGTCTGCAAATAAATAAAAAGGGGGTCTTTACTTTTCTTTTCTTTAGGATACTTTCAATTTTAGGATTTTATTTTTAGTACTAGATTTCTATCTTTTGCATTAAAAAACATTAAATTGGAATAATTAATAAAATTGTACAAATTTTCACATTAATTCTTAAAATTTTCAAAAAAACAAGAAGTGTGGTAATGGGAATTTACATGTCTAGGATTTGATTTGTTGAGGAAAGGCTTGGTACTTAAGCAGTCATTTGACTCACCTTCCTTTTCTGGGATCCTACCTGGTGTACAGTTCACATTCACTTCTATAATTTCAAACAATGAGGACATTGTTTAAATTTAAGAGGGAGAACCAGAAATTGAATTTTTCTTTTTAAATATATTTTTCCTATCAAATTATGATTAAGTAAAAATTGCTTAAAATTTTAAATTTTTGTTTAATTATGTTAGCTTTAGTATGAATAAACTTCTATTATCTCAATAATTTTTATGTTAGCTAGATTATGACATAAATGTTGATCTTACTAAAAATGTATAAGTTAAACCATGAAATTTTTACTTCTTTAGAAAAACTAAGCAGGAATGAAAGTTTAAGTCTCTAGAATTGACTTAGTAAATTTTTGAAAATGATTTAGGCAAACTTTTGTTTGGACCATTTGAGTCTTTCAATCTAACCTTAGTAATTATTTATCCCTTGAAACCTTACTTTGAGCTATATGGCCTAATTCTTTGAACCTTACATCAATGAGCCATCCTTTCTCTAATATTTATCTTTAAATTGTCTCAAACACTAGACTCAAATTATTTAGAATATTTTTGAGAATAAGTTTGGGGGAGTTAAAAAGAGATACAAAGTGCTCAAAAAAATTGTTGAAGTACATGTAGCACTTTGCTCAAGCGTGTTAAAAAGAAAAAAGAAAAAAAAGGAGGATCATATGTACTAAAAAATAAAGATGTACAAAGAGCATGTGTACTCAAAAGCAGTTGGGGGTATTTGTATTCCAAAGGTCCAAGGAAAGTTGAGTTTAGGGTTTTAGCCTAAAATTTATCTATCTTTTACCTACCTCTAGCCAAGCCATGTTACAACCATATTAAAAGACCTATTGATTCAAATTACAATGCTGGCTACTTTAATGGAGAGAAATTGCTAAGCTCAACATATGAATGCATAATTAAACTTAAGGATTGCAAATTAGTTTTAAATAAGAAAGTAAAAGTTAATTGGTATAAACTAAGTACATATTTAGGAGAAAGAATTTAGTCTATATTCTTGCTCTCATGATAATAATTGAGAATAATTGAAAAATATGTACACTTAAGTTGCATAATTTCAAAATTTTTATTCTAAGCATAACTATACTAACTCATAATTGTGGGAAGAATTTATTTTTGAAGAAAACTTTTAAAATGTAATTTTCTTAAATTTCTTTGTAATTTTAACATTACCCAAGACGAGTAATGAATTAAGTTTGAGGATGTGGAAACACTAAAATATATAGACTTTTTCAACACATTCTGAGCATTAATTCATGCAAATTCCAAGTATTCTATATCAGATTTTGTGATTTCATTATAAAATAACTAAATTGGACATCATTTAAGACACATCGTGATTTTAGCTATTTTGGTATCAATCTTATGTAATTCAGCCAATTTTGAGTAGTTTTGTGCAATAAAAGCAAAATTAGCCTTGAAGTCACCTTAGGAGGATTAAATTGTTGGAGCATATCTGAAGCATTAGTTGATGAATTAATAGCTATGAACATCTCAAATTAACATACTCGAACTTTGTAAAAAAATAGTTTCATCCACTTAAAAATTGGGTTAATAAATTTGGATAACATGATGTAGAAGGAAGGGCCCAAAGGGACCAATGAGAAAGGAAGAAGCATGAGCCCAAGGAGTAGCCTAAAATCGTCCATCCCTTGCCTAAATCAACTCCCAAATCTGATTAAAAATAATTTCAAAACAACCCCTAACTTCATCTCAAACTCATTCCAACCCCTCTACTTTTTAAGCCTTCACTTTATGGCACCAAGCTAAATTTAGCAAAGCCACCTCAACCCCTCTTCCTACTATCAGGGATCAGCCATGGGAGGAGAAAATAAAGTCTCTCCCATGCTATTTTTATCCACCTCAAACTTTTATAAATAACCATCCTCCTTACCTTTCATTTCATCACTCATTCACTTATTCACTCACCATTCATGTTTTCCTCTCATCCATCTCCTATTTGCTTTTCCATTTTCCCTTCTACAATTTCCAATTTATCCCTCTTAAAAAAGATCCTTGCAAGCCTTTTGGAACAACAACATTCGACATTCATGAAGGCCTTTGGTCGGTAGAACAAAGTAGAGAGAAAAGGATGCACGTTAGTCTGACTTTAAAGAAACATTGTATTTGTCTTTTAGTTTCTTTCTCTGATTTCTTTTTAATTTTTTTGAGATCATAAACATGAATGCTGATTGTTTTGGTGCTTTGAATTTAATTAAAATGACTTAAATTGTGTTTGTGTTAGATTGATTGCATTCTACTTAAATTGTTGAAATCATGTTTGTGATGTTATAGGCCTTGGTAACTTGTTCAATTAGATAAAATCATGCCTATGTAACTGAATCAATTATTTAATCAAAATAAAATTATAATTAATTGACAAAATGTCTAATTCGAGCATGTTTTGATCTTCTTAAGTGTAAAATTAGATTAAATGAGTAAAGTATTAACCGATATTATTACCTTATATAACCTAAGATTGTTGTGATTAAATTTGTTCCAGTATAAATATATATTGTTACTTCACTCTGTCTTATGTCTTCTTATGAAAATTAATTAATTAATTTAACATAGACATATGCTAGAAAGATTAATTGATTTTAATAAGTATGTTTGCACTGATTAAGAAAAGACCAAGTTTCCATGGAATTATCTTTAGCATCATAAACATTGTTTTAATAATTCTAAGTTAAAGAATAAAATTAATCTAACACACCTATGTCATATTGATTAAGCTTGTTAAAAATTTTCTTTCACCATGTGTTTTTAATATAATTGAATTTGTTACTTGGTTAATTTTAGTCTAGGTAAATAGCTTACTTTCCTTAAGATAATTTCCACTCCCAATTTGCGTAAGTATATATTTCATAAATATTTTATTGTTCAATCCCTGTGGATACGATAACTCGATATGCTCATCACTTTATTGCTTGTTACGATTGTGTACACTTGCACATTAGAGTTGTTCTAGTATGAGTCCACCAAGAAAGAGGGTTGCCTACCCACCACCCATGTTTCATATCCAAGTCCTCTAATAGGGGCCTCAGTAAATAGGTTTTCCTTAAGGTGGGATTCATGCATAGGATACATCATAAGGAGTTCAATGATGGAAATAAACTAGCATATTTAAATTGCATTCAGTGTGGAATGAGGGGATCACGGTAAGAAGCTAATAGTTGTGGCGAGTTGTAGTGAGTCAACAATGGACACCAATATGAGAATTCGCATGGATGGTTACTCTATGATGAGTCAGTTCAGGGAGGTAAACGTGGGAGTATGAGCCAAAGCCAGATGAGATCAAGCATTGAGAAGAAGGTGTTTTTTTAGAAAGTGCGAGTACGACTATGCTTATTAACAATGTTCGTCGATGGTTAGTTCAAAACATGCAAAGGTGTCTTCGACGCCATGTAAAGTCTGTGAAAATCTCCTTAGTCACTCAGTGACTTTTATCTCTATGCATTACTTATTATTTATCTGTCAAATTATGGGTTTTCCTTGAGTACTACTATATAGAATCTCATTAAGTTCATCTGGACTTACTCTTGTATTACTTTGAATGCAGAAGTAGGGGAATGATTCAATGATTGTAGAGGGACCAAGCTAGACACCTCCAAGTTGCGCAAATGGCGCCACAGTTGTGTCATATGTATAGAGGGGTACCATTAGAGGCTATACCTCAGGGATTAAATTTGATGTATTTGTATTAAAGTTTTAAACACAAATTTGAAAATAACTGTTAAGTTTAATAAGGTAGAAGATTTGTAAGAATTTTATGCTCATATGAAATAAGTTACGGTAAAAGTTAAATTTTGTAATATGATGGTGTCCCTGCAATTGAGTAAGATCAAACAATAGTAATGTATGCGTAATTTGATATCGTCTAAGTGCATAAATAAGTCAAGTTAGAAATTTGGTTAAGTTATTCAGGATAATTGTGGCATCTAATACTTATTATTTAATGCTACCTTTGGGAAAGAAATGTGGCAGCATCATCGAGGTTTTCATCTTCTGAGGCAGTACCTCTCGAGGAATCAGAATTTGATGAATCTGAATACTAGTGCTAGAAGAGTTCACCAGACTCCCTCTATTTCTTTTGAAATGCCTTATGTTAGCTCAAATAATCAAACTGAAATTACCAAGAGGGGGTTGAATTCGCTTATTCTAAAAAAATTGAAAACTAGAGAGAAATGATAGAAAAATTGTACACAAGAATTTAGAGTGATTTAGCCCTAATTACCTACTCCATTATCTTAGCTTTCCGCAACTAAGTATTTTCTCAAATTCACAAATTTGATAACCTTTAAGGACAATGTTTAACCTCACAAACTCCCTTAAGGTTTCTAATAAAACCTTAAGACACAAACCCTTTCAAGGAGATACAAAGAAGCAAACAAAATTTAACATCCCAAAGTAGGGCCTAATAGTTTGCCAAGAAGTTTGGCAAACAGGAGATCATCCAAGAATGTGAAAAACATGTATATGCCAGTAGATTGGCGAGCATGAGTAAGACTAGCAAGTTCGGTGAGCTAAAGTACGCTAGTAAGCTTGGCTAGTAGGAGTTCGCCAGAAGGCTTGGCGAACTGGAGTACACCAGAGGATTTAGTAAACTTAGATCACCAATAGGCTTGGCGAAGCAAGGGTCATTGGTAGGCCATTGAACTACAGTTTGGGATGAAATTCAGAAGTAAAATGGTTAAAGTAGAGTTATGCCTCAGTTAGGAAAGTCAACTTACTCTTCTGTTTGCAACACTATCCATGCACGTAATTAATTCCTACTATGGTTAGAGTATCCTAAGGACATTAGGACAATTAGAGCCTATAAATTAAACCCCTTCCATTAAGGGTATTTCATATCTTACTCTCCTAAATTTATTGTCGATCGTTCTATCATCAAGTCCTAAGAGCCCATCACTTAGAAATCAAGGTAAGGTCCCGTTCTTTAGTAATGTTTGCAATAAGGAAAACTAGGTTCGCTAAAAAGTCCAACATTTGCGAACCTAAGATCGCTTATGTTTATGTATGTAATAGCCCGTTTTCAGTAAAAGCAGAATAGTAGTTTTGGGACCACAAATTTAAATTTAGAAATATTATTTTATTATTATTCTATGGTTTACTATAATATAACATTACCGTATAAAAATTTCGTTAAGAAATTTTGCCGTTTGCATACTCAATTTTATAAAAAGGATTAAATCGCGTGAAGTGCAAAAGTTGTATTCTATTAGCTAAAGGTATTAAAAAGCTATAGAAATTTAAAGTGGAGGTCCTTATATGGTAATTAGCCCATTAGTATGTTAGTAGATGATAATGGCTTGGCAATTTTGTAATTTGAATTAATTTTAAAGGTTAATAAGTAAATAGTAAATAAATGATAAATTAAAAGTAATAAAATAAAACTATCATCTTTAATTATCATCTTCCACCGGTTTTAGAAGAAGAAAGGAAGCCATGGTAGACCTAAGTTCCGCCAACCTTGTTTTGTCCAATTAGGTATGAATTTTAATTTGTTTTTAGTGATTTCTATGTTTCTTGATCGTTGTAGCTTAATCTAGCTAGCCCGGGGACTAATTTTTGAAACTTTTAAGGTATTTGAGTTTTTTTATTGATGAACATGTTAGGGTTTTAAATTTTAATGGTAGAAAATGAATGATTTTTGATAGATAAACAACTTTTGTAAATGAATTTTTTATGAAATTATCAGTTAAGGATTAAATTGAAAATTTTGATAAATTGTGTGGTAAAATTATGAATTTGTGAAAAATGTGGGCTGTTATAAGCATGTATATAATTCGATTATGATGGGTTGTAATGAAATTGTGCAAATTTCAATTTTTATGAGATAAGGACTAAATTGCAAAGAATTAAAACTATAGGGGCAATGGTAATTTTTCCAAAAATATGTGTTGGACTAAATTGAATATGAATTATATTGAATAAAGTTAAATTCATTCATATAAATCCTATCAGACCTCGTACGGAGTTAGATCGAGGCAAAGAGAAAATCTTAGATTAGTCGCCTCTGTATCTACGTACTCTCGTCGAGGTAGGTTCATGTAATTAAATGTTACATTTATATGTTTTAAACTAAATTATATGTTTGTGAAGTGTGTAATCATCATATGTGAATACCGATCGCATATCTAATAATGTACGATGATTACCTGGCCCCGTTTGAACCTTGGGATTGTAGGATACAAATGGCATGTCATTAGGGTTACCAGTTTCAGCTCTTATGAGCTTACCGATACTCGGCTTGTATGAGCTTACCGTTATTCAGCTCGGAGGAGCTTACTGTTTATAGCTCATATGAGCATACATGTACATGAATTGACGGATTACAGTTCAGTACACCTTGTGTGTACTATCCACGTATCCAATGATATTCTAAATGGTTCAACGGGTACTGTTCTGTTACGAGATTACATGAGTTCAATACAAACTACTACAGATATTTACATGAGATATATTAAAATGATTGGTAAATGATATATAGATACATGAAGTGGAAATTATATGTACATGGAAGTTTGATTATTGTTGAGCAAATACATGTTTCTTGATATTATATGAATTACATGACTAACATGGTTGATGAGGATATGTGTTTAGGATTTTGGCCAAATTGAGTTGGATATGCTTTGTATGCTTACCTTAAATGTGACTAAATGGTAAGTTAATTTCTTTGTTATACAAACTTACTAAGCTTAAATGCTTACTTTGTGTTATTTTCTGTGTTTTATAGTGATTCGGAAGCTCGTTCGGGTAGGAAGCTTGTTGGAGTTATATCACACTATCTATTGCCTCTTTTGGTACTTTCAGTTGTTTAATTTTGGTTATAATGTCATGTATAGGTTATTTTTGCTAATGTTGGCTTATGTGTGATGTTGTGGTTATGGCCATATATTTTGGCTTGTACTTTGGTATATTTTGCTATGCATATATAAATGGCCTTATCATGTTTGATGTGTGGTTTGAATGAAAATTTAAATGGTAGTTGAATATGCATTTGGATATGTATTATAATTTGGAGTGATTTAGTGCTTATTGTGGAAAGCACATATGTATAATAAGGTTAGTTTTTGAATGGTTTGTGTTGTGGTTTTACTGCACAAATTACAAGTGACTTACATGATCATTTGATGCCAGAGATCAAGTACATAAATGGTACTAAATGGTATGTTTTGATTAATGATCTACATGGTAAGTTTTGGTACAAATATGTATATGAGTTAGTTAAACAATTGGATATATTGAATGTTTAGATTTACATGTTATAAGTTGTCATTTGATGTGCCTTAGGGCATATTGGTTGTATATGATGATTTTACGTGTTTAAGGCTTGATTTTGGCTTGTTTTTTTATGCCTATTTATGACTTTTGTATATGCAAAATGTTGAGTGTGGGTGGATGCCAAATTGGGTGACAAATGTGGCTTGTAAAATGGCCTATTTTCGTCCACACGGGAGGAGACACGAACGTGTGTCTCAGCCGTGTGTGACACACGACCAAGTGACACGACCCTATGTCCCCTTGAATCTTTTAAAGAGTGAGAGTCAGCGTGTGGCTTGGTCGTGTGGTATAAGCCAGTGAGTTACACTAGCACATACACGGGCTACGAGACGGCCATGTGTCCCTATTTCGAATGCCTACACTGCCTAAGATACGGGCGTGTCTCTTGGCTGTGTAAGCCACACGGCCTGGCCATACGGTCGTGTGACCCCTACAAATTTGAAAATTTGAAATGTTTTCGAAATATGTTTTGAGTTTCCAATTTAGTCCCGATTTGTTTCTAAGGTGTATTTTGGGCATCGAGGCTCGTATTAGGAATAATATGCATGATTATTTTGGACATCGAGGGCTCGTATTAGGAACAATATGCATGGTTATGATTGGTTTCTGACCTGAATGCTATATGTTATGAAATGTTTGAATTTTTTGTCTGTTTAAATTGTAAACTTCGGTAATACTCTGTAACCTTGTTTCAACGATGAATTTGGGTTAGGGGTGTTACAATGTATATGATTGAATGTGCTATTTATGGTTTGTGCATATTTGTTGTGAACCTAGCAGGACCACCTTCAAGCAAAGTCAAGGGAATAGTAGAGCTTGTCTAAGTTTTCAAGCAAATTGGTAAGTGTTCATGGATCATTATTTGTATATGTGAACCGTAATGTAAATCAGTATCTTAGGTTTCTAACCTAAGTTCTGAGAGCAAGTATTTGAATATGTGTTTTCATGAACAGTGACATGCGAGCTCTGTATGGTGATCTCTATATGATTATGTGTTTTGCGAGATTTATGTTAAGTAAATGTTTTAAAATAACCCTCTGAATCTGTTGGATATAATGGCATGCCATAGGATTGTGAGTACTCACTTATATGTTTTATGTTTTGGGCATTAAGGCCATGGAACAGGTTGGAGAGATAAGGGAATGTCAATATGAGCTTTATTCAATGGGACAAGTTGGAGTCTTGGACAGTGTTTAGCCTTGTGCTATGCTTATGGGACATGATAAGGACTCATTGAGTCACTTTGAGGCGTTATAAGAAGTCTGGTTAACCTACAGTAATGAAAAAGTGAATAAGAATGTGATTTTCAAGATAATATGGGTTTTTGCTAAGCTATCTGATTGTAACAATTTGCGAACCCTAGTTCACAACTCTGTAATCTTGCCTATGTTTTTGCTTAACTTATGGTTTGTGCTTACTGCGTGGTTATTATATTTTCCTTCATGTTCACTAAGTTTGCAAGGACTCACACACTCTTTCCAAACATTGCAAGTAAGTATATCGAAAGTTGAGCAGCTCTGAGACTAGTGATCCAAGCGAAGCATACATGCTGGAAAGGAAAAGCAAGCGAACCATGGACCACAAAGGCAATATAGAATAATCTGATTGGGCTTAGAAAGATAAATTTAATGACCTTGCCAAGTGATTTAGATATAGAAAATTACTTAATGTTTCTATATGTTTTCTTTCAAGTTAGAACATGAACCGTTAATGTTTGACACAAACATCTGATATTTAAAGATTTTATTATATACCAAGTTTGCTTTAATGTTCTCTTAATTCTCTTGTTCCTATAAATTTCTCTCACAGATTTGTTTGCGAACCCTTGTTACCTTAAGTAGTAGCATGTACGAACCATATTGACTTTCTTATTAGCGTTCGCTGAATTATTATTACTGTCGTTGGTGTCAAGGTGCGAACACTAAATGTAGCGAACTGCATCCAGTGAACCCTTAACATATTTCGATAATATTGCTTAGTAGAGAGCTCTGCGAACCAAGTTTGCAGAATCTAAGTACTAAAGGAAGTTTGTGAACCTTATTCTATTTTAATACCTTACTATTTTGCAAACCTTGTTCGCATAGCTAACCCTGTATAGAAAAAGACTTAAGAATTTTCAAGTATGTAGCACTTCGCAAAGTTATAACAATTTGTTTTTAATGGTGTCAAAAATAGTGGTTTTGGGACCACAAATCTAAACAATGAGTCAATATTTTATTATTTATTTAATATTTATAGAGTTATTACAATGTTGTACTAAAATTTGGTTAGAAATTTTTAACTTTTAGATAGTAAATTAAGTAAACGGACTAAATCGTAAAAGTTACAAAATTTAATCACTATTGTGATATATGTGTCCATTGGGTATAACATGAAGATAAAAGTAAAATTTAATTTGACCATAAAATGTTATGGTGGACGGTTTGTGTAATGAATTAAAGAAATATATGTTAATTTTATAATTTAAAATGTTAAAGAATAAAGTAATAATAAGTAAAACTAAAAGAAAAGTAGTCATCATCTTTCCATTTCTTTCTTAAACTAAAACACACCACAACCAACATAGGAAGCTTCAACCAAAGCTTGTTTCAATTGCATCGTATATTTTTTTAACTCGTTTTTAGTATTTTTTACATTTTTGAGATCGTTGTGGCTTAATCTAGCTAACCCAATGACTAATTCATAAAACTGTTAAATGTTTTGAGTTATGCAATTGATGAATTTCTGATGTTTTTGAAGTTTGATGATAGATTTATAAGCTTAATAGTAAAAATAGGACTATTTTGTAAAATGGTTTTGGTTGATTTTAAAGTTTAAGGACTAAGTTGTTTAAATAGTAAAGTTACATGAAATTCTTGTAAAAATTTGATAAATATGGGTTGTATAGGAACTATATAAAATTTGGTCAGCATTGATTTGGTTAAATTGTAATAGATTTGAAAGTTTTGAGTTTAGGGATTAAATTAAATAAAAGGTAAAAATTGAGGGTAAAAGTGTAAAATATTAATTACGAGACAAAATGTGAATTTAAATGCTTTTAAGATATTTAAATTGGTTAATTAAATAAAATTATTATATTTAGATAAAAATCTCAATGACCGAAAGACGTACGAGGAAAAGAAAATTTGTGGACTAGTCGATGATAGTCAAACCGTCACAATTTTGACAAGTAAGTTCATAAGATGTAAATGATTTCAAATTGCTGTCAAGTTATGTTTAAATACTTATATATGTTTTATTGAAATTTTGGATGGTTTATGAATTAGTATACAAGTTGGAATTGGACTTAATGGTAATGAAATCATATTGAATTAAAGTGTTGAGATAATTCTGATGAACTTAGTAAAAGTCTCTTACAAGAGGTTATAGGTTGATTTTCGTTGATACCGAGCTCAAGAATTTGTTGCGAACTCAAAGATACATGTGACATAGGTTTAGATTGGACAAGTAACCTGATGTCATTTTATAGGTTTAACCTGGACAGGTAACCTGACACTGATGTATATTATTAGCTCAGACGAGCATCAGAAGTTATTTGTGCCTGTGTATCAAATTCTTTTACAAGGTTTCATCGGGTAAAACAAAATATGAGAAATGTGGAATTGTGAAGTTAATGTGGGAAAAAGATGAACATAAAACACATGTATATATGTTCTATATTGATTTGGATCTAGTATATTGTTATTTAAGATTATAAGTACGATCATAAACCAAAATCTCACCTATTTGACATTGTTGTGTAATGCCATGATAGGGAAATTATTTTGAATAATGATTGTATACATACTAAATGAATAAGGTAAGTTACTTGTTTAAATTGTATGAATTTAATAAGTATTTAATATACTTACTTGTCTTACTACTTTTCTATAGATTATAGACATTCGAAACGTGTTGATCGGATCAACGGGAAGCTCACACCTACCATTACTTGATTCTGTAGATTTTTGAAGTTTGAAATGGTTACTTGTGGCATGTATATAAGATGTCTACTTTGCAAGTTAATGATCATGTTTTGGTACTTTAGTTGTGAATGAGATTATATGGAAACTTGATGTATGAAGTGCTTGATCTCTATTTGGTACTTAGTAATGTGATAACATTAGTCAAGTTTTGAAAGGCCTTATATGTGTTTCGGGAATAGCATGAGTTGATATTAATGTTGATAATGAATGATATTTTAAGTGATTGATTTGAATGAGCTAAAATGTTTAGGTCATGGTTAAATAAGGTATGCTTAACTTGTGATAATAAGTGCTTTTATTTTGGGTTACTTGTTGAACATTGCTTATTGATATCTTAGTTAAAAAAAAAGGATGATTGTATGAGCAAATTTTGGTATGAAAAATCTTGGTATGAATGGTAATGATGGTTGATGTTTCATGTTTGAATTGTGGTGCCATTTGCGACATATTAGTTAGGCACATAGGTTGGTTGAATTAAGTTGAATTTGGTATATTTTAGCATGTTTCAGTATATTTGAGATAGGTTTAAGTGATGGTAATTGCATGGCTTGAGACTTAAGGAATTATAGGTGAATTGGCTTGGTTTTGAAGGCATTTTTGGGTGCACGCGACCTATGACATGGTTTGCCACACGACCATGTGCCACACACGACTGTATGACACGGATATGTGGCCTATTTGTTTTTGGTACATGTCTGTCCACATTGTCACAATAAGTTACACAGCCTAGTGACACGGCCATGTGACCCTAAAATACACTGAAACAAATTATTACATGGTTTGGCCACACGACCATGTCTTGGAGCCACGCGGTCTAAGTTCTGTCACACGACCGTGGGACCCCTGTTTCCACTTTTTACTTTAAATTTTGTGAAAGTTATAATTTAGTCCAGATTTGTCCCCGGGATGTTTTAAATGCTTGATATGCTCGATTTAATCTCAAATTTAATCGAGTAGCATGGAAATAATCATAACCTTTATTTTAAAATGGATTACTTGGTTATTTATGAAAAAATAGTGAATAATGTTATTATTTTACTGTTGTAATACCTATTGCTTGGGTCGGGTGATTAGACTAGGTATAGGATGTTACAAAAGTGATTAAGTGAACCCTTAGTAGACAATAGGCAAACCCTTATGTGAAATTTTACTTATTAAAGTATGTGAACCCTTATTTATTGCAATTTGTAACTAAATGAAACTTGGTTAAGTTTTTTTATTAAGTGTTTTTACCTTCATGATATTCCACTGCAAGTGAGTAACTTATGCATATAATTCATGATTTTCATAGTTGTAACATTCCACCCAGTGAAGCCCTTGTAACGCCCCATACCTGTATTCAATGCCGGAATAGGGTACGAGGTACTACCATAACATATACACTTTTAACCGTAGTAAACCAAGTTGCAAATTTTCATTTAAATTAAAACTTTCAAGTTGTTATTCTTGAGTCGTTAATTAGGGTTTTCTTGGCTAAATATACTCACAATCTTTCACTTCCTCGTCATATGAATTTATAAATTTTCACTTGTTGAATTCGTCCAGTACTTGAATTGATCCGTATCATTACATATTCTCATATCGTCAAATTTTCCTTTTTAACTATTGTAATATATCAATTATTCACTATCTAGTAAGCTAATTGTCACATATATATACAGTATCCATTTATCTCCCACACAGCTAACAAAATTAGCCACAAAAATAGTACAAATTTTCACTATTCGATATAAGCCACAACTGTTATTTCTTTTCCAACAAACCTTACTAAATATACACTTTATACTAACCCAAGTGTTTAACCATTCACCCATAACACAAATATATTTTATATATTATTGCCGAATATGGATATGCTTCACAAATCATTATTCACCTCACATAGTAACCAAATTAATTTTTTTATCATTTGTCAAATAGATTACAAAATAAGTTATATAACAAAGTATAGATACATTTTAAACCATACGTATAAACAAACTTTCATGGTATTACATGATCATCACATATCAAAGACAAATGTTCTTGACATTTCTATCACATAAACCGAATTAATCAATGCAACCTCAATGATATAATCATCCATGTATCATTATTTTCACACATATAAATATCATGACTAAATTTCTTAAACATTTGATTAATTGCTTTTCAATACCGCAATAGTTCTTCAATATCAATACATATTTACCATTCAATTTAACATTTACCGATTATAATTGGGCATATGACCATTTATACACAATTCATTCATACATTTTATTGTCCTCCTCCTCCTCTCCATTCCACATCCTTAATGTATAAAACATGCTTGATTAGCATTATACATAATTTCACTATTCACTTACATTTAAATTCAAAGCTGTCTATTTGAGTTAGAGTCACTAAATCATTTTTATCCCAAGCTACAGAGCTCCAAATTAGGTTCCGTTAATTTTCCCCAAAGCACATGTCTTCTTACCATAAAATTTTTACAATTTTTGACTTGGCCAATTGGTACAGTTTATTCTTTAAAGATTCCCCTGTTTCACTGCACAACATCTCTGGCCTCTCTTCACTAAAAATTAATTATCTCATTGTACAATTTTTGGATGATATTTCAGTTTGTTTTCTTTGAAAATAGACTCATTAAGGATTCTAAGCATTTAAATTATAACTCATAATTATTTTTGTAAACTTTTTAATTATTTTCCAAAATCAGAACAGGGGATTCCGAAATCAATCCGACCCTACCTCACTAAGTATCTCAAAATGTATAATTCTTTTGTTTTCTATGTTTCTTTTATATAAAAATAGACTCACTAAGCTTTAATTCCATATCTCACTCAACTACTAACTCAATTCCTATAATTTTTGATGGTTTTTCAAAGTTACGCCACTGCTATTGTTCAAAACTGTTTTATTTCTAAATTTGCTCTTTAATAGTTTCATCACTTCATTTCATAATACTCAAGGGTCAATTAAACATCGAGCCCAATATTCATCACATACCCTTATTTAATTCACATGTATTTTCACTTAGCAAATTTTTCACAATGAACACTTCGGAATATCAACCGTTACACGGTGGAATCAGCACTTAGCAACCAACCTTATATTCAGTGATACGGGGAATCAGCAAATAGCAACCCCTTTCACAATCAATGATACGGTGGAATCAACACTTAGCAACCACCTTTATAATCAAAAATTCGGGGAATCAGCACTTGGCAACCCCTTTCTTGATCAATGATTCGGGGAATCTGCACTTAGCAGCCCCTTTTTGATCAGTGATTTGGGGAATCTGCACTTAGCAACCCCTTACATTCAAAAACCCCGGTCTAATCCGAGTGTTCAATCCGGAACCTTACTTTTTCTCACTTTTCTTTTCACTAATCAAGGTAAATTCTCGTCTTTCTCAACTTATAATAACACATTTAACTTATTTAACTACACATTATCCAATCCAGTCCAAAAATCATATTTTGGCAAAATTACATTTTTGCCTTTAAAGTTTCACGAAATTATGATTTTTCCCCTAGGCTCAGAAATTAAATTTTATTCTTTTTTCTTATATTTTATGACATGTTGAACAATTTTTCCTTCTATAGCAACATCAAATTCTTACTCTCAAGTGCACTTATGAACCATAATAGTTTTTAACAATTATACTGTTTCACTCGTTTTCGCTGAAAATCGTTTAGCAAAACTCGTTTGACATAATCCTAAGCTTCATATTCTATCATGAAACTTCAAAATTCACACTTTTCATCTACGGGTAATTTTTCGAACATAAATTCTAGCTCGAATTAATGATATAAATAGCTTAAGCAAGTTATCGGGATTCTAAAAATATAAAGAACAAGAAAAAGGGGCTAGAACAGACTTACCATGAAGCTTGAAAGAATGAAAAAACCCTAGCCACGGAGTAATCTGATATTTGGCCAGCCCTCTATAGAGAAGATGATGATTTTGGCCTTATTTTGTCTTTTTAATTTGTTTTAATTACCAAATTACCAAAATGCCCTTAACTTAAAAATATCCTACACCTATTTCATGTCCATTTTTGTCCATAACATAACCAATGGTCTAATTACCATTTAAGGACCTCCAATTTAAAATTTCATAGCAATTGGACACCTCTAGTTTCTAGAACTCAACTTTTGCACTTTTTACAATTTAGTCCTTTTGACTAAATTGAGTGCTTAAACGTCAAAATTTTCGAACGAAATTTTCACAAAATCTTTTTGTGAAATTGTAGACCATAAAAGTATAATAAGAAATAAATATTTTCTCATTGGATTTGTGGTCTCGAAACCACTGTTTCGACTAGGCTTAAAATCGAACTGTTACAGCCCTAGTATTCAGCTATTGTTTTAGAATTAAGAATTTTAGAATGAGTTCTAAATAAGTAAAGTGATGGATTCATTTAAGAAACAGAAGTTCACGAGTACACCCTTGGGCGAAGTCCTGAAAGTTTGAAATATAGTCCATAGGAATAAGGCTTAAGAGGATAGTTTTAAATGTCCAATGTTAGGATTAGATTAAGTATAAGTTATTTTTCAAGCACGTTAATGACGCCTTAGTCTGGTATATTATGGAGAAGCAAAAATTATGGCTAAGTTAAGTATGACAATTTGAAGAATAATGGTAAGAGTGTATAAGCCTCTAAATTAGGCATATAGTTATTTAGAAAAATGATAGGCAAAGAAGTGTTCACCCAAAAAGGCCCATCTTATCGAATAGAATAGGCAAACCAAGAATGTTTTGTTTATACGACCCTCTATATTAGGAACAATTAAGGAGCTATAGGGAGGAATGTTTGATTGGGTAGTAGTAGTCGCCCAAGAGCATTTTTGGCATATAGAATGGGCGAACTCTGATATGGAAATAAGTGGACAAGGATTTCTAATCAGATTAGGATGATATGTGAAATGAAAGTAAAGGTTATGAAAAGGATGGATATGAGGTATGAGGCCACGCTAGAAGGCATAATACCTCTAAAGACCAATGAGGTCCCATAGTAGTTGATTTGTAGGGACAGCTGGTTAGGAACTAACCAAACATGAACGAAAAGAGTCAAAGGCTAAAAGAGTATCAGGTAAGTATCTTAGATGTGGTAGATTTTGATAAGCCACTCCATCTTGACGTGACCTTCATCAAGTTCTCATGAAAACTTGAGTTAAGTTAAAAAGGTCGCCTGAGTTAAATTAATGGGGTTATCTTCCTTCTTAAGGAGGAGGGGGATGAGTAGATGGAAAAATGCCTCCCCAATAGATAAGTCTGAAACCCTGATTTCTACTAGTGATTTCCCTCTCAACAAGGTACATTACATGACTTTGTCTGGTAAGGAAATGTAGACCTGTGAGTATTCTTGAAGAGGTAAGGCTTAATGATATGTACGAGTTAAAGTAGAGGGGGAAGGTTACTCAAATGATCTCTAACAAAGTGTCTCTATTTGACGAGGTGAGGAAGCCATGTCATCTGGTTGAATAAAGGATCTGAAGCTCAAGTGGTTGATTTCAAGAAAGTGCTAGGTTTGAAGTTTAAGCTATCTTTAAGGTTATAAGGAGAGTTTTTAAGCTAACTCTTGCAAATGTATTATGCATGTTAGAACCTCCTATGAAAATTAGCTAATAAATGCATGATGTGATGATTTTGTGAGAAATGTATGTCTGATGAACTTGCTTGAATGATTAGTATGGAAGAATGGAAATGATCTCTGAGGTTAATATGTTTGAATGTGTAAAGTGTGGGTATGTGTGTTCTAATCACATGAACAAGTTTGTTATGAAAGAACCTGTCATGACTAAGTCTATTCATGAAGTTTAAGGGAATATGATATATGCCTATAAGGATGAAAGCGTATGTCATGAAGAAGTCTAACAGGAACAAATCTGTTAAGAATAAGTCTGCATGAAGTGTTTGTGTCTATATCTAGAGTAGTATGAATGGGTCCGTCGGGACTAAAAACACGAAAATATGAAACGAAAAATCCATGACACTCTAAGAACATATAGTATAAGACCTTGGTTGGGCAATGACATCATATGGAATATGTAAAGGATGGTTGGGTGAGTACCAACAATCAGGGGAAAACCTCACAACGATGTGTAGAGATGAATCCTGATTGTCAAAACACTAATTTTTGTATAAGTGACCCTTTTTGGCTATCTCTAAAAGGAAGCCTTTGCAGTGATCTTTGTTAAATGGAAGCCTTTGTGGCGATCTCTGTTAAATGGAAGCCTTTGTGGCTATCTCTATTATAAGAAAGCCTTTGTGGCTATCTCTGTTAAAAGGATGTCTTTGTGTGTATCTTTGTTAAAAGGATACCTTTGTGGCTATCTCTGTTAAAAGAATGCCTTTGTGGCTATATTTGTTAAAGGAATATGTTTGTGGTTATCTCTGTTAAAGGAATACCTTTGTGGCTATCTCTGTTAAAGGAATGTCTTTATGGCTATCTTAGTTAAAAGGATTTCTTTCTGGCTATCTCTATTAAAGGAATGCCTAGTGGCAAATTCTGTTAAAGGAATGCCTTTGTGGCTATCTCTGTTAAAGGAATGTCCTGTGGCAAATTATGTTAAAAAGGTGCTTTTGTGGCAGATTCTAAAGAACAGATCTCATGATGACTATCTGAAGGAAACGCCTTTGGGCGAATACTGAGTGAATGATGAACTTCGTATAGTTTCAAGAAAGAATAGAAAGCATAGTGTGTGCTAGAGTACGTGGCGAGGCAAAGATGTGAGCTAAAAGTAA
The DNA here is from genome assembly GCF_007990345.1 of Gossypium hirsutum. Lineage (NCBI taxonomy): Eukaryota > Viridiplantae > Streptophyta > Magnoliopsida > Malvales > Malvaceae > Gossypium > Gossypium hirsutum. The sequence goes on along the minus strand of NC_053445.1, from coordinate 17,199,434 downwards.
GTACAGAGAATGCACTAAAGTAAAGAAGATATGAGAAAATTCTGTGATAAGTATTGGGCGCAATCTACCCCACTCAAAGATAATGATAAGATTAGTGACTATAGAATAAGTTATTAAGTCTGATAATAAGGTAAATAAAAGGATTAAGGATTATGTAAAGATAAGAGTTAAGAAACAATACAGAAGGTAAAGAGATGTTAAGTATAGTACGCACAAGGGAAGGATAGATGGTTTTAAAGAAAGAAAGAAAGATGGTAGCCTCAATATTGTACTCGCCAAAGAAGGAAGAAAGGTCAAGAAATAGACTAAGGATGTGCAAAACAACAAATGCAATGTAGAATGAATGCAAAAGGTATTCTAATGTTTATCTCACTAAGTTCTTATGAACTTACTAAAGTTGTTCCCGTTTTCAGGTTAGTAAAGGAAAATGCGCTAAGGGACGATGTTAGGGTTATGCCAAGAAAGCAATGAGTTGGGCTGTTATGCACATAGACAAAATCAACTGGCATGTAAAAGTTTGTTCGTAGGTTATTGGAGTAGAAATTCAATATGTTTATTGGTAGAGTCTGCGTCTAAATAAATAAGTATTATTCCAAAGTATGTCTAGTAGACTAAGAGGTAAAGTAGGAAAGTCTAAAATCTTAAAAAGCCAAAATAATAACCATACATTGTATTTTTCAAGAACATCTGTAGTAGCCATAGATAGTCAATTGTACATAGGCAAAATGTAAGTATAAAAATGAAAATTTACGCTAATAAGAAATTTTATTACATTCATAGAGACGTTTACAGTAGTGGATAGAAGAAAGAAGGAAATTTGTAATTACATCTGTAAGAAGGATGTAACATCCGAGATTCAAATTCTGTAGATCGGGTCGGGTCAGGTTGAAGGCATTACAATAGTGGTGTGATGGAGGTTAGGATGGGATTTAGCATAGAGTCACTATGGTAGTAACGAATGTGGCATTCCGTTCTCTGGTTCGGTAATCAAACGAGGTATGGGGTGCTACACAAAGAAATAATTCTTACAAGATCAAAGTGTTTGCAAATTAAGCTCAATTGCAATGAAATATACTTGAGCAAATAGAATGAAAATAAAGCTCACAAGTGTATGAAAGAAAAGTATGGAAATATTTGGCACATAGGTTGTTTGATTGATCTTTTTTCTTGAATATTCTTTCTTGTTTTTGTAGGACATTTAGAAGTTGGTATTTATAACCTCTAATTCATTTCCAACTGTTGTGTTTGTTGAGAAAATAAATAGAGCCATTGGGGATGAAAATACTAGATCATTAAATTCACCTACAACAAAAAGTATCGATACTTTCTCTACGAGTATTTAATGCCTGATTTAGTGACAGTTAAAGTTAGTTTCCAACTATATCGAGGCTGATTTATTAATACCCGATAAAGGCATCATTATTTTTAAACGAATATCAAAACATTTTGTGAATGTTTGGAAAACACATCAAGCCAGAACACAAAATTAGTATCGATATAAAATATGGTATGTGTAAAATTCAATAGGTATCAATATATTTGTATAAGTATCGATTCTTATTGCTTTTGTTCAATTTTTTATTCAAGTTAGAGAGCAACTTTGGTATCGATAAAAAGAATGGTATCGATAGAAATCATATGGGTGTCGATATTTTTTTGAAAATATCAATACTTCTTGTATGGAGCAATTTTTCAATAGATTTAAAATTGTTTCAATTAAGTTCAAGAGTTTAAGAACAATTTTTGAAAATTGTCAAAATTTTCTAAGTGTTCAAAACATATTCTAAAATGTTTGGAAGTCTTGAAATTATTTTTATGCTTTGAACTTGATAATTTTTTGTTCAAAAACAAATTTTATTCAAAAATAGTTTTGTTTGCTATATCAAAATAATTTAACAAATAAAGCTAGCTTAGCAATCTTTCCCTTTTTGTTATAACAAAACATTTTGGTAAAATTATTTTTTAATTTGTTCTCCCTTTTTTAAAGTTCAATTTGAATCAATGACATGATTTTTTATGAAATTTGGAAACAAAGATTTGAGAGTAAAAAGAAATTGGTCACTTGGTGTAGGCATTAAACGATTAGTAAAAAAATCAATCAAATACCACTCATTTACCTTTCTCTTTTCTTCTCCCCCCTTTTGCTATAAAAAAAAGCAAACAAATAAAACTTAAGACAGAGATATTGTTAGTCCAATAAAAGATATTGAAAATTTTGAAAGTAAAGAACTAACATAAATATACTAAAATAACCTTTCAAGTATCTATAAATTAGATATGAAAATAAACATTAGGTTCTAACATAGAGATAGAAAAATGTGCAATGAAAATAAGTAAAATGCATGACACGAAAAAAAAATGTATCTTAGTCTTCTTGGGGTGGAGGAAGAGAGAATTGAGACATTAGGTAGACAATATTTTCCTCCATTCTAGAGTTTAGACTACTAACATTATTTTTAACTCAATCAAACGAAGTATCTACTCGAGTGCGGAAACCTTTAAACTCCTCAGTTAAGGAAGTAATAGTACTAAGGTGGAAACAAATATGTCATTGGAGAGAGCTAGAGTAGATGGTTGAGCGGATGAAGAAGCCGGTGGAGAGTCCTACTCAGTAGGAAGAATATCATCATGGTCTTCTTCAAAGTCTTCATCATCAACATTTTTAAGATTAGGATGATCATCCTTAACCTAATTTCCGGTAAGAGGGTCCATTTTAAAACCAGTTCCATGATGGGCAACAAATCTAATAGGTTGATATTTAATGGCCAATGGAGGATCAACATTGGTCGGGATGTTTAGGCATTTAAAAATATATGACAAGAACGTTCCAAAAGGCAAAGAGAGCTGACTAGTGAGCTCCTTGCCAATGCGCTTGGTAATGTCATTAAATAAAATTAAAGCAAGATCTAGATGCCTATTGTTATAAAAACAATCAATCCACTAATAGTGGGTGGATTGAAGAACGATGTGTTTTGAAATATGATGTAATATCCATGTGATTATAAAATGCAAAATGTGATCATGGACATTGAGCTCAAATGCATACGAGCATCGAATGTTGAAAGTCAGATTGTAAGGGCTTTTCTCATTCAACTAACCACTAGGACGAAGTTTCAAAAATTCACCAAAGTTTTACAATGTGAGACAAATAGGAGCATTTATGAGAAAAGAATTAATAGCAACCATAGTCTCCCCAGGTTCATCATTTTTGAGCCTAGCATTTGAATAAAATGTTCGAACAAGATTAATATGCGTTGGTGAACGAATTTAAAAAAAGTCGACCCAATGCCATTGAGCTAGCATTTCAAGAAAATAAAAATTGATTTTGGCTAAAAACTCAAAATCAAGTGTGCAAGTAACATTAACTTTGTGTTATGAAAAATAGTGATCAAGCTGATAAGTATCATGATCATCTCTAAAACAATCATTGAAAGAAAGTGTTTGACCACACCAGAACGGGGACGTCTCTTAATAGGCATTCTAACAAACTAGACTAGAGAGACACTATTCCACTTAAAAATTTCGTTAGGGAATTTTATCAAACACCTTGTAGGCACATGTATTTAATTTTTTTTTAAGATTTTGACTAGATTTAGGCTAACTCGTACAAGAAAACACAATGTATATGTTCCAAATCAACCAAAAACACAATTTGCAACCAAGGATTTAACAAAAATCAACAAAATTAGGAATAAAATTTTTTTTACCTCAAAATTGCTTGAAATTGTGAAATTTGAGAGAAAACTTATTGAATACTTGTAGAAAGAGACAATGTAGGTTGTTTGTGTCAAGATTTTAAAGAAAAAAAATGAAATATTGAAGAATTTTGAAGTTAGGGTTGAAAGGCTTTTCGAAATGAGAGCAGAAAATTTTAGGGGTTTCTTAGACTATTTTTAAACACGATGGAAGAGTCTTTAAAATCCGACGAGTATCAATACTTTTTAAATGAGCATTGATATTTTTCAAAAAGTATCGATAAATTAGTATCGTATTGATACCAAATGTTGAAATTGTTTTGCAAATTGTAGAAAATTTTCTCAACTTGGCTTTTAAGTTGAAATATGTTCTAAACTAACTTAGAATGACTTTTAGACAAATCCTAATAATTTCATATGCTTAAAAATATCAAATTTGAATATGATGCATATGAAACATTGATCACCATAAGGCATGCAAAAATTGAATATTAACATTTAACAAAGTTTAATTTAACACATTTAAATGCATTCAACAAAAATTTAGACCAAATAAGTCAAAAATAGACTAATCATGGAAAATCAACTCCCCTTAACTAATTCCATATAAGAGTCATTTAAATAATTTGTTCATGTTTTTTTAAACAATTTCAACTCATAAAATATTTTCAAAAATGTCAAAGTGCAAAGATGTAAATAAACACAAATTCAAGGTAAGGTGGTAATAACTAACTCTCTCGTAAGTGTCCAGGATCTTTCTTTATCTAAAGGTTTTTTAAAAATGTCAGCTAATTGGTTCACATTTTTGTTAGACTCTGTCCTTCAGACGTAATACACCAATTTAAACTTAACTCATACAATACATTGGCGGTCACTATTTGCCAACTTAAACTTACCTTCCACAAACACGCTATGAATCTTTGATAGTTCTAGAAGTACTGCCAATCTGTATGCCACTGGACCAACTCGCTCTAAAACTTCGTACAGTTCTATGAATAGCGGGCTCAATTTCCTTTTTAATCCAAATCTTATAATCTTCTTATAAGAAGAATCTCCCAAAAATATCTTGTCCCCTACTTCCAATGAAATATCCTTCCTTTGTTATTAGCGTAAGCCTTATGTTGATCTTGAGTAGCCTTTAAATGGGTTCGTATGATAGAAACTCTCTTCCACTTCGTGTTCCAAATCAGGACCAATTGTATTCTTTTCACTAAGTTTTAACCAACAGGTGGGTGATCTGCTCTTTCTTCCATACAATGCTTTGAAAGGTGACATTCCTAGGCTGGTATGATTACTATTGTTGTATGCAAATGTTTCCAAAGGAAGGTACTTTTCTCAGTTCAATCCAAAATCTATTACACAAATTCTGAGCATGTCTTCAAAAACTTGAATTACTCTTTCTGATTGTCCATCTATTTGAGGATGGAAGGTAAAACTGAACCATAGATTTTTTCCTAAGGATTCTTGTAGGTATTTGCAAAACCTCAAAGTGAACCTTAGATCTCGATCTAACACTATGGATGTTGGAATCTCGAGGAGGTGTACAATTTTAGATATGTAAAGCTCTACCAATTTCTCCAGTGAATATTTTGTGAATAATGGAAGATAAATGGGCTAACTTAGTAAGCCAATCCATAATCACCCTGGCTACGTTCTTTTTAGTAGGACTTAAAGGAAGACCCGAAATGAAATCTATGGTGATCTTGTCCCAGTTCTATTCAGGAATTTCTAAGGGTATAACTTTCTTGAAGCAACTTGATGTTCTACCTTTACATGTTGGCATGATAGACAATTCTGGACATACTCAGATATCTCCTTCTTCATTCTAGGCCACCAATACAAACTCCTCAAATCATGATACATCTTAATACTTCCAGGATGAAGTGAGAAAGGTCCTTGGTGAGCCTCCTTTAATAATTCTTGCCTCAAATTTTTTCCTACCGGTACATACATTTTACACATAAATCGAAGTTCACCATCTTTTCCTAGGGTGAAGTTTGTTGCCTCGCTAGACGCTATCCACCTTTTGTACTCATCACACTTTGCATCTTTTAAATTCTCTTCCTAGATCTGAGAGAGATGATAGGCCAAATAGTTAATTTTACATGAAGCGACCCATCGTTTACTAGGAAAACATTCTCTCAAAGAGATTCCAATGTTGTAAGAGTTTTCCTGCTAAAAGCATCCACCACAACATTATCCTTTCCAGGATGGTGCTCAATTTCTAGGATGTAGTCTTTTAGTAGCTTTATCCAACGTCTTTTGTGTAGATTCAAATCCTTCTACGTCATTAGGTACTTTAAGATCTTATGGTTCGAGAACACGCTACACTTTTCCCCATAGAGATAGTGTCTCCATATTTTAATGCTAGAACCACAACTGTGAGTTACAAGTCATGTGTTGGGTAGTTCTTCTCATGTGGCTTGAGCTTGCGAGATGCATATGCCACAACCTTCACTCTTTACATGAGCACACATTTCATTCCATTTAGGTAAGCGTTAGTAAACACAGTGTACTCCACGCCAAACTCCAACTAAGCTAAAATTGAGGCCTCTGTTAGAACTATTTTCAGCTTGTCAAAGCTCATCTGACACGCCTCTGTCGACTCAAAATTTTCTTTCTTTCTTGCCAGTTGCATGGGAGGTGTCACTAACATGGCGAACCATTTTATGAACTGCATATAGTAACCCACCAAACATAAGAAAATACGTACTTCAATGACATTTCTTGGTGGATTCCAATCGAACACAACTTTGATTTTATCAGAGTCTACCTTGATACCTTTTGCAGAGATAACGTGACCTAGAAAATGGACTTATTTCAGCCAAAATTCGCACTTACTGAATTTGGCGTACAACTTGTTCTCTCGTAGAGTTCTTAGCCAATCTCCTAGTGTTCTTCATGATTTGCCACAATTTTAAAGTAGACTAAAATGTTGTCAATATAAATAACTACAAAACAGTCCAAGTAAGGTTGAAAACCCCTATTCATCAGATCCATGAATATTGTTGGCACATTCTTTAATCCTAACGACATTACTAAGAACTCGTAATGTTCATATCCTGAACGAAATGTCATTTTTAGAATGTCATCGCCGTTCATCTTCACCTGGTAATAACCAGACTACACGTCGAGTTTGGAGAAACTTATAGCTCCACTTAGCTGGTTAAAGAAGTCTTCTATCCGAGGTAGTAGTACTTGTTCTTCATAGTCGCCTTGTTAAGTTGGCGGTAATCAATGCATAAGTAGATAGTCCCATCCTTCTTTTTCAAGAACAAGACTAGCGTGCCCCAAGGTGAAACACTTGGTTGCATATATCCCTTGTCTAGAATATCTTGTAATTGTTTCTTCAATTCCTTCAACTCCACTGGCGCCATCCTGTATAGGGCACAAAATATGGGCGTCGTACCAGGTACTACCTCGATAAAAAATTCTACCTCTTTACAAGGTGGCATGCCTAAGAGTTCTTCCAGAAACACATCAAAAAACTCCTTTACAATCAGAACATGATTGGTGTCCTTCCTAGACTCAGTCAAATCCATAATATACGTTAAGTAGGCACCCACACCTTTAACTATTAGCTTTTTGGTAGTCACTGTTGAATTTATTCTACCCACCACACTGGTTTGTACCTTAGGCAGTAACATTTCTCTTCATTCTAGAATTAATAACCATATGCCTCTAGCTTGACAATCTACCATGACGTTATGTCTGGTCAACCAATCTAGTCCAAGAATAGCATCAAATTCATGAAAACTTAGCAACAATAAGTCTGCCAAAAAGATAATGTTAACCAAAAGTCAGGGGGGAATTTTTAATTACTCTGCTAACCACCATACTTTGATCAAGAGGGTTGGTCATTAACACATTTGTCTCAGATGAAACAACTTCTAGACTCGTACCTTCCACAACCTTTGTACAGATGTACGAATGGGTTAACCCAGGGTCTATTAATGCATGAATGTTATTTCCCAGAAAAGAAAATTATCTGTAATAACTTCTAGCAAGTCTGCATCTTCCTTGGCCTTCATTATATAGCTCTGGCAAACACTCATGAGTTGGGCTTAGTATAACTCTTCCTTAGAGTCCTTTGAACTGATCCCAATTTTGAGGTATTTAGAATCTCATTTCCTGTTGAGAATTTTGAGTCACATGTATAGATTGTTTTTAGTTGGCTTTAGCTTTTGAAGGGCAATCACTAAGCTGATGGTCTAGTGACCCATACACATAGCACGCCCTTGTATGTATCCAACATTTTCCCCTATAATTCCTTGAACAATGCTCACATACTAGATCCATTATCATCATGGATCCATTTAACTTTCTAGTGAGGTAGCATGTCATCCACCTCCTTCTCGATGGAAACTCATGGACTGAAAATCTCTCCTTGGCATAGAGAAACTTCTATTTTTTGGCTTCTTAAAATTCATTGAGGGTGGCAAACTGGAGAGTCCACGCTTCATTTTCTTTCTTGGACAATCGTTTCCATCTTCTCAGCCTTGGCTGTCATAGCTACTAGACTTTGAACTTCTAACGCCGCCACTAGGGCACGGATTTCATCCCTTAAGCCCCACTCAAAATTTTCACGTAGGGCTTTTTCAATTTGAAACATGTATTGTACATAGAAACTCTTTCTTCAATTGCTTGACATTCATCTAGTTAACATACTTCTCGCTGAATTTTATTAAGAACTCTCAATCTATCTATTCTTTAAGGGTCACGCTTATCAATGTTTCCCACCATTGATATGCTTCCCCTTCTAGTAAAGAAAGATCACATGAGAGGCTATTCATTGGTGTGCATTTCAGCTCCACAATCACTCAACATACACAAGACAACCATTTTTCTGCTCCTGCGTGGTTGTCACCCTTATCCCCTAGAAAATTTTTAGCACCTCGTTTGTGAATCCCCCCATGGGATCTTCTTTAAATTGGCTTGTAGTCGGTGTCAGAGGTGCAGGGGGTACTAGTTGTACCACTTTAAGCTGAGGTTGCTGTGATGGTTGAGGTACTTGGGTTGTTCCCATGAACTGGTCAAACCATTGACCCATTATTGTGACGATAGCATTGCAAAAATCATTTTTAACCGCATCTAAATTCACTGCAGGACTCTGTCCTTACACTGGAGGTAAATGGCTTTTAATTTCCTCATCCATCGCTTCTCTTGAGGTTTTAGACATTATTTTTAGCTACAACATAACTTAAGTTAATCAAAATTATAGGGAATAAACTAGAGATGTACCATGAATTGCAAAACGCGACTTAGCCTTCGATTTTGCCGGGTTGGCTAAACATAGCTTATGATACCAAAACTTGTAACACTCGTTAGTCTGTCAGGAACACATGTCGTATAATGCCTAACCAGACAGATCGCCCAGCGGACTAGGGAATTACTTGCAGATTCAAACCTTAAAAAAATCAAAATAATTATGAAGATTTAACTTTTTAGTTAAAAGTCATTATTTTTCTTTCATTTTGTAATGCATACTTTAAAAAATTAATAGGAATTGGAAAAGAAATATCTATTACCTAATCACTGCCTAGTTTTGGCGTATACATATAAATGATAAGTTCATAATCCACAAATCAAGAAATTAGGTATACACTTTTAATGGTTTTAAAGGTTATTAATTAAGGTTAATTTGGTAAAGTAATGAAATATCATAAACTAAAATAAGTGAAAGAAATATATCATATTTCTTTCTTTCCTTTTTTGTTTCTTCTTCAACCGAAATTAGCACCTAAGGAAGCCATTAAAGACCTTCCAAGGTTTGGCTATAGCCCTTCTATGCATGTAAGTGCATTTTTGTTCCGTTTTTAATGTTTTTTATGTTTTGGAGTCATTATAGCTTAATCTAGCTATCCCGGGGACTTATTTGCAAAACTGTTAAAATTTTAGGGTTTTACCATGAATGTATATTAGTTGTTGATAGATAAACAACTTTTGTTAAGTGATTTTTGGTGAAATTGTCAAATAATGATTAAATTGAAAAATATAAAATTTTACATGATGAAATTGTAAAGTAAATGAAATACAGGGCTTGCTAAGGACATAAATAAAATTTGGCTATAGTGGGTTGGTACTAAATTGCATGAATTTCATTTTATAAGCTTAAGAACTAAATTGTAATGGATTCAAAATTATAGGGGCAAAAGCATAATTTTTCCAAAATATGATTTTTGGATTTAATTGAATATAATGAAGTTTGAATGAATTAAATTTGATTATTTAGATCAAGAAAAGCAACGTACAAATTTAGATCAGGGAAAAGAAAAGTGTTAGATTAGTCGATCGTATTTTTTCAATTGTGATCGAGGTAAGTTCGTACATTTAATTAAAGTTGTATTATGCTTGATTTACATGCTTTTATGTTATATTATGGTATGACGTTTCTACGGAAAAATCCAATGAAGTTTCAGTGGCTTTCAAATCTCGTTTGAACCTTAAGAATATATAGGATGCAAATGACATGTCATTAGGGGTTACCGTGTTTTGGGTGTTGGTCTTGTACGTCCTACTGGTGGTTGAGTTTTTGGCACGTGTTGCAATTACGTGATAGCTTGTGTGAGCAGTACCACGTAGCTATGTCCTGATTGACAGCTTGTGTGAGCAAACGCACTTATGGCTTGAGTGAGAGCACTTATATGAGATAAGAGAAAGTAATGGTTTTGACCATATGTTAGCACATAGTGTGTGAGATTCCCGCGTATCCGATATTATTCTAGTGGTTCAACGGGTATACAAAAAGGGAAGGATCGACAAATATTTTGATAAGTAATGCTATGAAAGTATGAAACATGTATGAAATGATGATGCTTTAAATATGATTAGCCATATTCATGAAAGTATGAATGCTTATAAGTTATGTGCGTAAAAGTTATTATGTTTTGTAATGAGTTGCTAAGTTATGTGGTTACCTAACTTGAAAGGTTGTTGTTGCTTAGTCTTGTGCCAAGCTATGTTGGATTATCTCATATATTATTTTTAAGCTTATATATATTGAAATGGTAAGCTTTGTTTATGAATTACGAACTTACGAAGCATTATATGCTTACTTCGTGTTATTTCTCTTATGTTTTTAGATAATCAAAAGCTCGTTCGGTTTGGAAACTTGTTGGAGATCCTTCACACTATCCATCAGCTATATCGATAGATTTTGATGATTTTTAGTCATGGTTATAATGGCATGTATAGGTGTCTTTGTTTGATGAAATTAGCCATTATCTATGGCTTGTATATATGTTATTTTGGTTAATGATATAGTTTATATGATATCATGTATATATATAGAATTTAAAGTGGTTGTTATTTTGGCTTCTAAGTACTTAGTGATGGTAGTTGAATGGATGAACATTAAGGTATGCTATGAGATGTTGTTTTGGTATGATATAAATAGTGCCTTGAAGTGTTAATGGTTAGTTTTGGTAGCCTTGAATGTATATTGGCATTCGGTAAAGTTATTAAGATTAATGGTATATGTGGAAATGGTCATAAAGGTATTTGTTGTGCGTGTAATTGGTATATGAATATTATGGCAAATGTGGGATTGAAGTTGTTCAATTGGTGGTTTGAATTATGAATTAATTTGGTAGGTGTTTAGTCAAGTTTGATTGTTGAGTTTGAGGTGTCATTTTGGCATATTGGTTGAATGGTTAGTTTTTATGATGTTCTACCTTGTATATGTATATATTAAGTGCCATTTGAATGCATGAGAATAGGTACATTTGGTTTAAGCAAGTGACTAGTTTTTAGGTGAGAAAAATGGCTTGAAACTGGCCTACTTTTTGTCCACAGGGCCAGAGACACGGGCGTGTGTCTCAGTCGTGTGTGACACACGGCCAGGTGACATAGCCGTTTGTCCCTTGTAGCTTACTAAGGGTTGCAAGTTAGACAGTTACACTGCCTAGCCTACAGCCTGGCACACGGGCGTGTGAGGCCATTTCAAGGGGTACACTGACTGGCACGCGAGTGTGTGGCTTGGCCGTGTGACCCAATTCAGTGAGTTACATGACCACAGACACGGGCTAGGACACTACCATGTGTCCCTACTTTGAATGTCCACACAGCCTGAGGCATAGGTATGTTTCTCAGTCGTGTGAGTCACACGACCGTGTTGACCCTACAGTTTGAAATTTTGTTTTCCTTTTTCTGAAAAATCCCATATGTTTCTGATTTAGTCTCGATTCATTTCTAATATCTTTCTAGGGACTTGAGGGCTCATAAAAGGGACTATATGCATGATTTTGGATATTAATGCTATGATTTATGTTGTGATTTGATTATGATAAATAAATGTCCGTTGTATGATGTTATCTTTTGGTAATGCTCTGTAGCCCTAATCCAGCGACGGATATGGGCTAGGGGTGTTACAGATACAGTGTAAAAAAATGATAATTACATAAGTTGAATACAAAACAAATCTTTACACCACCCACCCAAAATAGCCATGCATGATACAAAAGTAAACAAGTGGCTCACTCGCAAGTGCAGTTCTGGTGTAGTCCCCTTCAATTGAATCTTATTCTACTATCTAATGCCTAAGAAGGGAAAGTAACAGAGTAAGCTTATTTCAACTTAGTGAGTTCCAAAATAGACACAAATGATTGACGAGAATACCGATAATTAACAAGCATCAATACTCACAAGAAAGAAATACAAACATTTTCGTGACGTTCTGCCCTACAAACATAATATGCCAATTTAATCATAACTCAAACAATACATTGGTGGTCACCATTTGCTGACTTAAAATTACCTTCCACAATCATGCATTTTCAAAAATAACCCATCCTTGTGCCAGCCTTGGACCCATATTTCAAGAATTATACTCATATATGAGTATCATTCATATTCATATTCCATATGGCTCTCAATTTCCTCGCTTATCTCTTCTCTTAAGCTTTCATATATTATTTTTAGCTACAACACAACTTAAGTTAATCAAAACTACAATGACAAAGCTAAAGATATATCATGCATGGAAGGCCGTAACTTAGCCTTTAGTTTCTAAGGGTCAGCTAAACCTAGGCAATGATACCAAAACTTGTAACACCCGTCAGTCCGTCAGGAATGCATGGCGTATAACCCCCAGCCAGACAGACTGCCTAGCAGACTAGGGTATTACCTATGAGTTCAAACCTTTAAATTTTTTTTGAAAACAATTATAAGGATTTAAATTTTTAGTTAAAAGTCATTGTTTTTGTTTCATTTTGTAACGCATCCTTAAAAAAAGTAGTAGGAATTGTAAAAGAAAAATCTATTATCTAATCATTGCCCAGTTTTGGCATATACATATAAATGATAAGTTCATAATCCACAACTGAAGAAAACTAGGAGTACACTTTCAAGGGAAAGGGTAGTTCTTTTTAAAATAGATACAGTGTAAAGGACGAGGTTAATTACAGAAGTTGAATACAAAACAAATATTTACGCCACCCACCCAAAATAGCCATTCATGATACAAAAATAAAGAAGTGGCTCACTCGTAAGCACAATTCTGGCGTAGTCCCCTTCAACTAAATCTTCTTCTACCATCTAACGCCTAAAAAGGGAAAGTAATAGAGTAAGCTCATTTGGACTTAGTGAGTTCCAAAATAGACACAAATGATTTACGAGAATATTGATATTTAACAAGCATAAATACTCGCAAGAAAGAAACACAGACATTTTCGTAAAGCTCTGCCCTACAAACATAATACACCAATTTAAACATAACTCATATAGTACATTGGCGGTCACTATCCACAGACTTAAAGTTACCTTCCACAATCATGTATTTTCACAAATAACCCATCCTTGTGCCAGCCTCGAACCCATATTTCAGGAATGAGAATTATATATTAGTTTCATTCATATTCATATTCCACCCATAATTCTTTATAACACCATTGTTTATTTAAACACGTGTTTTCATGATCTGCAAGTTTGATTTGCAATATAACAACCCTACCCTAGGCATCACAAGCAGATCTCCTTGCCACACTTACACATATCACAAATTATCTGATATTGGGCTAGTGTAACAAGGAGGGTGTTTTTACATCAACAATAGCCATCCTCACACATACAACACTAGTTTGTTACACATGCATCCAGACACAACACAACAACTCATTTACAGTAGGAACTCATCAACAAGCTTCAAAATAAAATCTACTGTACTGGTCATTTGCCTCAATTTCTTGGACCTTCACTAGCTTCTTGAGAAGTAAGCGGGTACTTAACATGGCCATTTTGACTAGCTACTAGAACCTCGTTTGTCTTCTCTAATGAAGATACCTTAAAATTTTCCAGTGACTTAGAAAAGAACGTAGAGGAAAATAAAGGTGAAACGTGTTGGCTATCAGTGTCCTTATATAGCATAGACAACAGGGAAAAAGCTTGGTGGGAGGGTCAGGAAACACCACTATAGCCCTTGAAACCCGAGAATAGACTTGCCTAAAATTTTGAAACCCAATCATTTACCAAACCTAACTACTACAACTAATCAGGTTAGTGAGTAGTAAGACGTTTGCACACTAAAACAAGTCAACTAAACAAATCATTTAGCTACCTAAACACATCAAGTTGTCACCTAAAATACTATATTTCAATCCCAGCTAAGTCTCAGCTAAACTATAATGATAATCGTCGAGCCATCATTTTCACACTAAACCACAAAAACACAAGTCTATCAATCCGCGAACTAACAAGTCACCCAAAAGTATTTGGGATTGGTAGATTTTCTCCTTAAAGAGTCTACCAAATGGCGAATTCCAAATGGGCATTCCACAAATGGGCGTACTGTCGAATCCAATAAATACGCCACCCAGACACTTAATGGATAATTCACCAATCTTAATTGTTTTCTACCCTGGCTTACTCAACTATACGTGAAACAACATATCGATACGGTCGATAATAACCGGACTATTACACAACAACTACCGATAAAAATGTATTTTGCTTCTGTGGTGGATAATGCAACACTATTTTATTTCTTTGAAAACCATAATACAAGCATGTTGCCTAGGAATTGATTAGTACCTGATGTGTTTTTCTTAGATAACTTGCAACCTCCAAAATATGTATCTAAGAATGCATGCAAGCTAAAGGATGAGTCTATAGGATACCAAAGACCTATATTAGGAGTGTCTTTGAGGTATCTAAAGATTATCTTAAGGGCTTGTAAATGCAATTTTTTAGGACATGATTAATATCTAGCACACAAGCAAACACTAAACATAATATCATGTCTACTTGCAGTTAGATAAAGCAAAGAGCCAATCATGGACCTATATAACTTTAAATCTACACATTTACCTTCCTAATCTTTGTCAAGCTTTGTAGAAGGACTCATGGGTGTAGCTTGTGGTTTGAGAGTGTTCATCCCAAACTTCTTGAGCATTTCATTTGTGCAATTAGCTTGATTGATGAAGATGTCATTCTTTCTTTGCTTGATTTGGAGTCCCAAAAAAGAAATTTAGTTCTCTCAAATTCACCTTGTATTAGCTTAGAAAATTCTTGACAAAAAGGATCATTAGTAGCTTTAAAAATAATATCATCAACATATATTTGAACTACTAACAAATACTTATCTTTTCTTTTCATAAAATGATTTGTGTCAACCTTTGCTTTACAAAAACCATTTTCAATAAGAAAATTTGATAGTCTTTCATACCAAGCTCTAGGAGCTTGCTTCAAACTGTATAAAGCTTTTGATAATTATAAAATATGGTTTGGAAATTTTGGATCATCAAAAATAGGTAGTTGTTCAACATACACTTCTTTATTTATAAAACCATTTAGAAAAGAATTTTTCACATCCATTTGATATGATTTAAAATCATTAAAACATGCAAAAGCTAAGAGCATTCTAATGGCTTCTATTCTAGCTACGAGAGCATAAGTTTCATCTTAGTCTATCCCTTCCTTTTGAGTGTAACCTTGAGCAACAAGCCTAGTCTTGTTCCTCACTATGTTACCGCAAAAAGGATAACTTTGTAAGGAGGAGATAAGCAACTGAGATGACAAACTTACATAGTCATATGGGCGACAAATTGTTGGTCCAGTGAGATAGACTGATCTTCACGAATAAGTAGGGTGAGCTCCAAGTAAGCAATGGACTGAGGGGTGGATGACTAGAAAAAATCTCGGGTTTTTTACCTAATTAGGATAGAAAAAAAAATTACTGAAATAGTATGTCAGAAAAAAATTTTACCAAAATAGGTTACTTTTTCATTGGAGCCTATTAGATAGGCACCAATGAATAAAATAATAATATTTTTTTATTAAAATATAATTTATACTTTTCTGGGTTAGTATATAACCCGTATAATACATAGTATTGGCGCCTATCTGGAAGGCGCCAATGGTGGTGCCTATTTGGGAGGCGCCAATGGTGGTGCCTATTTGGGAGGCGCCAATGGTGGTGCCATATTAGGAGGCGCCAATGCTGTGATTTTTCTCTATAAATACCCCCAACACAGACATAAATTTGACTACAAAAACGGAAGAAAGAAGAAGGAAGGAAGCAGAAGAAAAGAAGGAAGGAAAAGAAGAAAAAAATTAGGTATTTTGGTTTTTTTTTTAATAGAATGTAGAATTTTGTTAGTAATTTTATTATTTGAAAGTTATTTTGCCATGTTATTAATTTTGTTAGTTTCTGAATGAAAAATTTTGCATTAAAATTTTTATGTATTTTGTTTACATTTTGAAACTGTTTTAAGAAATTTGAAATTCTTTTTTTACAGATCTAGTATTGAAAATGGAGAATCAGCTTTTTGTATGCGTTTATTTCGATGGAGAAATTTTAACAACAACTGTGGGATGTATATTTGAATGTCGCAAACAAGTAGCAATGAGATTTGATAGAAATATCTTGTTTGATGATATGAAGGAAAAAATTAGTGAAAAAATTTATAGACGTTGTGGGAGAAGGATATCAAAAGTTTTCTACAAGTTTCCAGTATCAACAGATCCAATAAAATTTACCGAAATGGAACTTGTAGACGATGAAGACGTGGAAACAATGGTCGCTCTTTATTGTGGGACTTCGAGTAACAAAAATGCACCGATTCAGTTATTTGCTGAGTTACCCAGTGTGGAGGCAACTGAAGATCCCACTCCATTAGGTGAAGAAGATGGAGTTGAAGCGTCGTGTATGGTGGTTCCGGTATCGTATGTTGATAGTCAATCACCTATACATGGGATAAATATTGATCTTAATGCTGCAGCCGAGACTGATGTGGTTGGTGATGATGTATACTATAGTAGTGATCCTGTTGATTACGAAGTGGATAGTGAGAGTGATCCCGACGCAGACGAGGTCTCGGATGATATTGACGACGAAGGGGTGAGTGAGGATGGAAATGTTAATGCGTCTTCAGTCGGAAACCAGATTCGTCGTATTTTGATACACAATAATCCTGGGGCACACATGTCTCGGATAGACCCCGATGCGGCACGGGCAGCTGAGTTTCTGGAGTACCCTGAAATACCACATGGTTACCGAATGGGCGTATATTCTGATCCAGATGAGTTATGCGTGGGCCAGAGATTTGAAAGTAAGGAAGAATGCATGTTTGCGATTAAGCGGTATAGCATGAATATATCACTAGATTACAAAGTCATCGAGTCTAAACCAACATTATATATTGGAGAGTGTTGGAGGTCGGCAGAAGGCTGCAATTGGCGGGTACGAGCTGCATTTATGCAGAAGTCGCAGATGTAGGAAATACGAAAATTTGTGGAGCCCCACACATGCACTTCAACACGTATGACAGAAGATCATCGAAAACTTGACTCTAAAACTATCTGTACATGCATCATGCCAATGGTGAAAGACATGCCGACCATTAAAGTTTCGGTACTGATTGCTAAAATACAAGCACGATTCCAGTATCGAGTATCATACCGGAAGGCATGGATAGCTAAACAGATGGCAATGGAGCAATTGTACGGAGATTTCGATGCATCGTACAATGAATTACAGGGATGGATAGCCGCCATGAAGGAACACGTGCCGGGGACTGTAATTGAGTTGCAGACACGATCTTGTGACGGTCCAAATGACCAACTACAATCGAGAAAAAGAATTTTCCATCGGATGTTCTGGACTTTTGATCAATGTGTGTGCGCATTTCCCCACTGCAAACCATTTGTGCAAGTAGATGGAACCTAGCTATATGGAAAATACACACAGATCTTACTTCTTGTGGTTGCTCAAGACGGCAACAGGAACGTACTCCCGATAGCATTTGCCATCGTCGATAAGGTGAACATGGAATCGTGGGAGTTCTTTCTTACCAACCTGCGGAGGTATGTGATTAGCAATGATAATATTTGCATCATTTTCGATAGAGGAAAAGGATTAATTGCAGCCATTAGGCGTTCTAGTGTACCATGGTGATCTGTTTACTGCATCCGTCACATTGCGGCTAACTTCCAGCGAGATTATAAGAATGCAAACTGGAAGAGACAAGTTGTGAGAATGGGTAAAGAATTACCTTATCTTTTAAATATAATTTTTAATGTTTTAGAGCAATACTGTAACTTAAATTTTTTTTAATACATATGCAGTGTACGAGCTAGAGCCATACATTTTTCGCCAAAGAATGGCCCGGCTTGAGAGTGACATGGATGGTCAAACCAACACATCTTTCCGGCAGTGGCTGGGTACCATGGAGCCGTGGCAATGGGCTCAAAGTTTTGACGAGGGCTTTCGTTATGGTCAAATGACTACAAACTTAATGGAGGGGATCAACGCTGTGTTATTAAAAACACGGCATCTTCCAATTTCATCTGTCTTCTCGGCAACGTTCTTCAGGTTGGCTACCTTGATGCCAAGAATGGGTTAGCAACAAGTGAACCAGATGGAGGCGGGCCATGTCTTTGTCGAAGGCATTAGGGATGCAATGGTTGTAAATCGTCGAATGGTGAGGTCGATGACAGTAGAAGTATATTCACGACATAATGAAACGTTTCGAGTTACAGAGACCATCGGTCGTCGACCCAGTATACCACCTAGGTCCTACGGAGTTGATCTCTGAAATAGACGATGCGATTCTAGAAGGTTTCAAACACTTCATTTTCCATGTGCACACGTCGTGGCAGCTTGTGCTAAAGCTGAGCTCAATGTAGAATAATTTATTGATGAAGTGTACACCATCGAACGCACGTTGCGTGTATGGGAAAACGAGTTCCCCGTGCTTCCTGACCTATCTACTTGGGAGGTACCTCCAACGACCTTCGAGCTAGTCCCAGACATAAGGTTGCGTAGAAACCTGAAAGGTCGTCCGCAATCATCCAGAATCCATAACGAAATGGACATTAGGGAGAAATCTGACGGGAATTTGTGTGGCGTATGTAGATTACCCGGTCATGATCGGAGTAAATGCCCTCTTCGAAACTACCATGTTGGACAATCGTCTCAATCGAGTAGAAATTGATATGTACTTCATTACATAAATATGGTTTGAATCACAAAATTGTCTACAATTTGTTGCAGTTATGGAGACATTTTTAAACCATTGTAATTTTATTTAGATAAGAACTATCATTACATAAATATGCGGTTGTTTATTACAAAAACCCCTAAAATTGATGGTTTGATGGTGTGGTTCTAGGGGCATATTTTTGTGGAGCTCGACGCTGAAGTTGTGGACAATTACGGTTATCAACATTCTCCTCAACAGTATGTTAGGGTGTGTGAAACATAGACGAATAATCATATGTCTCAAATGCCATCGATGAACTTGATCCGGGAGGAGAGGAGTACGACGGCGGATATTGGCCGGAAGGAGCAGAGTACTAAGGTGGATATGAGGCCACGAAATAGTCATCGTCCCCTAATTCTGGATGATAAGAACTATCCCTAGAATGTAGTTCTGCCTCTCTCTCTGGCTGTGGCTCTGGCTCTGGCTCTGGTGCATGATGCAGATCTCGAAGGGGTTGCGTAATTCGTGTCGTATACGGAGGGACTACAATCGACCACCCACCAAACAGAAATGGTTTCCCTGTCTCACAGTACCACTGTATATACTCTAACGAGGGCTGCAAATCCGGAGCACGATCCATCTGAGGTACCATCCCGAACCGGTTGTTCCATATCGTGATATATTCTTCGTGCACTTCTTCCCAATTATCTCCATACCTCCCCTTCTTGCTCATCCCATGGATCTCCCCCAATTGTACTGGCAGTGTCGGGATATACTGTATGCAACCGAACTGTCGGAGTACTCGATTGCCATGATACCACTCCACTACGTTAAAATTGATAATGGGTGCGCTAATGCACCATAGGTTTGAGTGGACGCGGGCCGATGATGGCATAACTGCCATAATTTCCGGAGCAGAATACGGCATCCAAATGAACTGCACAATTAATAACGTTGTTATATTAACATGGGTCGAGTGAGATAAAATAATAAAATTAAGTTTATATTCGAAAAACTTACCCCCTCTCCAGCATGATTCTCAATCATTAGACGATATATAGGAACCGACGGTGACCTCCCAATCCCCGGATTACTTCTCCACCTACGAAAACAAATTGTTAGAATAATATATTATAAAAAAGTCAACTAATTATTATCGCTGTGTTATTAAAAATTCATCACCTATTAACGAGTGGAAATACATATGATTGATGACTAATGGATGCCAAGAATGGCATCCGGTAAAGTGCCCATGACTGCAGCAGTATGAGGCATCCGCCAATGTCAACCGCAAAAGGATTTGTTGTCCGACAAAGTTCGCGATACAGCATGGCTAAAACTGCGGCCCCCCAACTGTATGAACGAGTGTTATACAAATTGGATAATAAGGGTAAGTACATCAAGTGGACCTTACTGCCGTTTGCATCCGGCATGAGTACACCCCCTATAAGGTGCATAATATAAGCTCGAACAGCCTGCATCACCTCCCATTCATTAGCAGTACTTGGCAAATGCTCAAAATTGACATGTAGCCATGAAAATCTCAAACTGGTAAATTTCCCCTGACTTGGCGAGCGTCCAAGTAATTCATTGCAAAGGGTAGCCGGCCTAGAGATTGAACTTACGCCCGTGATCGCATTCCCGTCTACGGGAAGCCCGAGCTGTACTACAACGTCCTCTAGAGTGACGGTACACTCTCCGCACGACAGATGAAATGTGTGGGTCTCCGGACGCCATCGCTCGACTAAAGCGAAAATCAAGTCGTATCGCAGATCAAAAGTCCGAATCAATGCCGCTGATCCGAACCCGGCTAACTCTAAGTATGGTATTAGGCGTTCATCTGGTTGAAACCCTACACTATTAACACGGCCCCTCAATGCGCGGTACGGACCCTGACATTATTAAATTAGCAAAATAGTTAATACAATATAATTTAATTCAACAAATAACATGATTATCAAAAATAAATTTTATTACCATCTCATTAATAGTACTTGATATGTGATTATTATTAATTAGAGAACCCATTTCCTGCAAATCTGCAATAAAAAAATGAATTCAGTTAATTTGTTTCAAAAAATCAATAATTACTGTTAAATAAATACAAAATCAAATAAAATTTAATTATATAAAAGTTACATTATATAAAAATTAAATAAGTTAACAACAACTATATGATTAAAAAAGTCAGTTATTTTTTGGTAAATTTTTTTTCTGACATCCTATTTCAGTATTTTTTTTTCTATATTATTGGTGTAAAAAACCCAAACTTTTAATAAAATGATTTTTAATTTTTTTATAATTAAACTTTTAATGAAATGATTTTTAATTTTTTTTATAAACTTTATATGTTAAACTCACCAAATACTAAACTAAACACAACAACTTATAGCTTAATCCTAAATTACTAATAAATTAAATTTTAAATAATTACAAACACAAAATATTGTGAACTTTTCCCAAATTACTAACAAATTAATTATAAAATAATCACAATATTCATACAAAAAATTATAATATTACAATATATCATCACATTACAATATTCATACAAAATTACAAAATTACAATATTCATACAAAAAAATTGCAATATTCATACAAAATTATAATATTACAACATTCATACAAAAAAATATAATATTCATACAAAATTACAAAATTACAATATTCATACAAAAAAAATTGCAATATTCATGCAAAACTATAATATTACAATATTCATACAAAAAATTTATAATATTCATACAAAATTACAATATTCATACAAAAAATTACTAATCCAAAACTATAAATATAAATTTAATTATAAAATAATTACAATATTCATACAACATTACAATATTCATAAAAAAAATTATAATATTCATACAAAAAATTTAAAATATTCATACAAAATTCTAATCTAAACTATAAACACTAAATATAGATAATTTATAATTAATAATTAATAACATAAAATTCACAATATTTTCTAAAGTATATCCTAAAAAATTCACAAACTATAAACTTTTTAAATTATAAACAAAATTATTTATTAAAAAAATACATTACCTTTTTTTTCTTTCTTCTTCTTCTTCTTCTCCTTCTCTTCTTCTCATTTCTCTCTTTTTTTTTCTCTACCGTGTGGAGCTTGGGACCATTCCATTTGCTATTACTTTTAGCAAAAATAAAAAGTTTTTGAAGGGACATTTCAATGGCAGCAGCAGCACCATGCAAGGGGCCAGAGCCATTGGCGCCTGTCCATCAGGCTCCTTCATTGGCGCCTACTTGACAGGCGCCACCCGACCCGACCCGACCCGACCGTATTTTGACCCGTATTTTTTAAAAAAAAATATTTAAAAGATATAAAATTATATTTTAATCAAAAAATATTATTATTTTATTCATTGGCGCCTATCTAATAGGCTCCAATGAAAAAGTAGTTTGGTAAAATTTTTTTCTAACATACTATTTCAATAATTTTTTTTTCTATCCTAATTAGGTAAAAAACCCAAAAATCTCCCTTCTACAAATAAGAAGGTGGAATAAGGATGGGCCCACAGAGTGGCGAGGCCTGTTGAGAGTCAGCACAACATGGAAATGTCAACGAGTCCTTTGGGACTATGTCAATGAGTCCTTAAGGACTGGTCTGACAAGAGAAGTCCACCATGATAGGTATGATCTAAAGATCCTTGGCCAGAAAGACAGTAAAGTTATCATTGAGGTCTTTGAACACCCTGTGTATAGGGTGTTTGGAAGAGAAGAAAGATAAAAGGTAAGAATAGGTTTCATTAATATGGCGAAGTACCTGAGATATGGCTGAGTGGGTCTGTATAACGTGGTGGATTGGGTGGAGTTCCCCACTCTAATAGTAGTGAGTAAAATTTATGCTTTATTTATTTTACGTTGTTTACCCTTGTCTAATAGGGTTATTTATGGTCAAAATAGGAACGCACTAGTTCATTTGAACTTACGTAGTTGATTGATGTTTGTAGGACTTGCAAAGATACAAAATTTGAGGAAGGACCAAGCCAGATGAGGTAGAGATCGAGGGTCACTGATGGATCAAGTCATGCACATAGGAAGAGGGTACCATTAGAGGCTTCACCTCAGGATCGAAATAACAAAGCCAGATAGCCTCCTTAGAATCTGGATTTTAGGACATATAATTCTTATCTAGTTTTTAAGAGTTGTATTGTAAAAAATAGACTTATTAGAAAAAGAAACAATTTAAAGGATGCAACATTTAGTGACGTACGACCTTAGATGTAACGATTAATATTTTTAGTTTAATTATTAGACAGCTTCTTTTTTAGAGTGATTTATAATAGTTAAGTTAACCAAATTAAGTATAGGTGAACCCATTAGTGACACTCCATACCTGGATTCAACAGACGGGTCAGGCGTGGGGTGTTACAAAATTGATATGGTCATGTATTGGTAAAATGTTGGCATACTCAATGAATTTGTGAATAACTTGTATTGATTGAAATGTTATGCGTACTATGCATGCTTATATAATGCGTTGTACGGAGTGTAGAAAATGGCGGGTTAGGTGAAGATAGGAAAATTTAGCATAATAGAGGCATAGGCGGACCAAACTGGGGATTCAAGGGAGTTTGGGCAGCATTGTGGAATGGTATCCACTGGCTCGCTAGAGCGACACTATGACAACGGTCTATTGACCCTATAGAGCGACACCGTGATGATAATTATCGACTAGTCCTTCAATGTGACACTGTGTAAATAGTTTATGGCAACACCTCAAAAGAGGTTTAGTGATTCCTCAGAATTGGAAGTCCTCCAAGATAGTAAAAATGACATCATAATGTGTAAGACTATAGTCGGGCTATGGCAACATATGAAGTCCGTCAGGACAGTAAACATGACATCATAATGTGTAAGACCATAGTTGGTCTATGACAACATATGCAGTCCGACAAGATAGTAAACATGACATCATAATGTGTAAGACCATAACTGGGCTATGGCCGTATATGAAGTCTACTAGGATAGTGAACTAGGACAATAGGAGGATTAAATTGTCCACAAGGGAGATTATCAGATTTTGGGAGCATCTTGGTAAAATGGAGTAAAATGGGAAAGTCCTATGGGACTATCCGGTAGGTATGAGTTCAACAAGAAGGAGTGGTGCCTACCCGCCACCCATGCCCCATATCCAAGCCCACCAATAAGGACCTCGGTAATTGGGTCTTCTTTTAAGGAGGGATGCATAGGATACGAAACAGGGAGTTCATTGTTGGAAATAACCCAAAAGATCTATATTAATTTTAGTGTGGAATGAGGGGATCAAGGTAAGAAACCAACAGTTATGGCGAGTTATTTGGTAGTTTGTCAATAGTAGACGTCAATGTGGGAATTCCTATGTATGGTTACTCTATGATGAGTCAATTCAAGAAGGCAAACGTAGGAGTATGAGCTGAAGCTAGATGGGGTCAAGCCCCTAGAAAAAGGGTTGTTTGGGAAGTACTATTATGACTATGCTTATTGACAATGTTGACCGATGGTTAGTTCAAAACATGAAAAAATGTCAGCGATGCCATGTCAAGTTTGAAAAAATCTTCTAATTCACTCATAGAGTTTATCTTTGTGCATTACTTCTTATTTATCTATCAAATTAAGGGTTATCCTTGAGTACTGTTATATAGAATCTCATTATCATATGGATTTACTCTTGTATTACTCTGAATGAAAAATCAAGGGAATGATTCATGGATCATAAAGGGACTAAGCCAGACATCGCGAAGTTGCGTGAGTGACACCATAATTTTATCATGTGTATAGAAGGGCACCCTTAGAAGCCACGCCTCAGGGATTAAATTTGATGTATTTGTATTAAATTCTTAAATTCAAATTTTAAAATAACTATAAGGTTTAATAAGGTAGAAGATTTGTAAGAATTTAATGCTTATATGATATAAGTTACAGTAGAAGTTAAATTTTGTAATGTAATGGTGTCCTACAATTAAGTATGATCGAACAATAGTAATGTATGCGTAAATAAGTCAGGTTAGAAATTTTGTTAAGTTATTCGAGTTGATTATGGCATTTGATACTTAGACCCAATGATCGGGTCGAGTATAGGGTGTTACGTATCTATTACAGATAAGCTTATGATATCTAAATATTGCAACACTCGTATTAAAAGTCACGGTCAAGTTGTCTTTAAATAAACAAGCAGCAAAAATTAAATTTCTTTTGAAACTTGGTACATAGAAAAAAATTTTCAAAATAATCTTCCTAAAATTATCAAAATAAATATGTACATCTCCCTCTACTTTAGCTGCCACACTTATCCCATTTCCGGTTCGCAACGATAGACTCTTATCTCTAACATCTTTCATTTCCTCGAACCTTTGTAAAGAAATGCACACATGATTAGTGGCTCCAGAACTAATAACCTAGTGGTTTATTGAATCTTCCATTAAGCAAGCTTTTTTCAAAAAAAATTCATATATTTGCCTTAGTGGCTAGGTAATCCTTCCACTCTTTGCAGTTTGCCTTGAAGTTTCCTTTCTTGTTGCATAAGAAACATTTAGACATGGATAAGTCTTTTGGCTTCTTAGTTCTCTTACTTTTCACTTGAAGTGGCCTAGAGAGCTTAGCCTTGTTTCTTTTAGCGTGTTTTCTTTTCCCTTTAGAGGAAGAAGCAACAACTAAGTTTTTTTTTCTACTTTTCGAACCGGTCGACCACCACTCACATCAACTCATTGGATTGTAACTCATTTATGAGTTTTGTAAGCATCACATTATTGTTGCCAAGTTTACTTGCGGCTTTCTTGTTCGAAAATAATTTTCTTGCACAACGGGAAAATAAAATTTTCAAAATCGAGCCAATTTGTGATATTTATAGTAATAAACTTTTCCCAAAATCACACCTGTGTTTTGAGATAGATAGATCCTTGTTCTTCTCGTCTTTCAACTGAATGGGCTTTCCACTGTTCTTGTACCAAGAACTGCTTCGAGCATGGACTCGGACACTTTCAAATCAAACAAAGAACCATAAATTATTTACTTTACTTTTAGTGGGAAAGTAAAACTTTCTCTCAAAAAGAAATCGATAGAATTGTTATTCCCGAAAAATAAAATTTATACTTAGAAATAAATTTTCACTATTTTTGGGTAGAATAACAATATCTCAAAGTTGTGTATAACTTATTATATTTTTATCTCTACCAGTGTCATCTATTTATAAGAAGAGGAAATGAAACCCTAGTTGAATTAGAAGAATGCATTTAATGCATATTTAATAGAAAATCAATCCCCTAGTTGAATTAGAAGATAGAGGGGCTAATAAGGTGTGCTTCCCCTCATATGTATTATGGTGGGGATTTCTTGCCTCTCCTGTATTGGGTCTTTATACGTGCTTCTTGGACTTTTAATCCAACACTTTATAATTTAATCCAACACAGTACATGTTTTCCTATTCCTCAAAATAGAATTTATTTATTAAATTAATTTTAATTAATTAATTTTCCAATTAAATAATTCTCTCAACCTAGTTCTGATATCATTAAAATTATAAAAATTTTACCATAAAAGGATCTATGAGAAGATATATTTAATTTCTACTTTCAACCGATTTCATAATGACCAATTAATTTAATTAAATTTAATTTCCAAACTTCAATTAATTAAATAATAATTCAAAAAACTTAAATTAATTCTTTGGTCATTTCCATTCTTAAAGAGAAACCACATTCATTTACAAATGTTAACTTTATCATTTCTATCCATTTATGTTCATTTGATTCAACATGTGATTCATTTTTTTATTTCAATGAGCTAGCGGAGGGACCGATTGGAAATATGTGATTAGGGCTCAAATTATTTATAATCAATTTTCAGCTTTTTGCCTATTAATTAGAAACTCATTTAGTCATGAAGTCATTTCACTATAGTATCGTGATTAAGCTCACCGTAATGACATACCATTACGAAAGCAACTCGATCAGTGCTTGTCCAATGACCTTGTCATAAGTGTCTTACCCTCATGGGATATCCTTAATCTTTTTGAGATAAATTCGTTCTCCCAATATAATCCTATTTTATCTCATGGTAATCATTACATCTTTTCATCTATCATGTAATTTTGATGAGAATGTATCATTTGCTCATGTCTTGGGATATGAATTTCATTATTGTGAATGATGCTATATGCTACAAAAGTTGTATACCCAATGCACTAGCTTTCGGTTCTTTATCTATTTGAACTCAGGTTTTTGCTTACATCAAAGTATACGAGTCACGTATACATAGTCCATCATCCACTTAGGATTAAGGGATGCCACACTATGGCCGTAACAAGTTCATAAATCCATAAACAAATTTGGGATTTATTCTACTTGGGTCATTTCTGATGTACTGTCAGTCTAGCCAATCACATCTATGTCTCTATCTTTTAGGAGTCATTCGCTACGATGCGCAAGATAAAACATCTCTTCAATTGGACTTGATAGACGACATATTAGTCTTTCAAACGGTTTGCTCATTTTCGATTAGACTAAGGACTGTTTTAGGTTTGTCTACAAATATAAGTGGTATTTTCACATTACGGTCTGACCACGTAATACCACTTAGTATTAGTTAAAAATTAGACAACCAGTGAGCTAATATTTGTTTTCATTTTGATTTCCATGGAAAAACCATTAAGGAAAATATAAAAAGGGTATTAATGTAATGCATGAATAATTTTATTAAATCAATCAATTCCAAAAAAAATACAAGTGTACATAGACGAAAATACTACACTTATGGCACTAGATCCAACACATTCCTCCCCTAAGTTTGGGGTGGTCAAGCCACCCCAGGTTGTAGGTGATGGAATATGGGTTGCCTATCCTATTTCCCATGTAGTTAAGCTCGACTTAGCTACTTTCTTGGTGGTTACCCCAGCTAGCACCTTCATTCTCATTACCTACAGAGTTCCCATGAGATGAGGTTGGGTGGGAAAATGAGGTCAATTAGAGCTAAGTTTGAGGTTATTAAGACTTTTGAGGATTTTTTTGAAATTTATCCTCATCACGGACTGTATTTGCAGTTAGTGGTTTAGCTCTATATGTGAACCACTCAGTCGGCCACATATACGATTTGATTGCCATGTCCTCGATGAGTTGGCAACCTTATAACCTCCCTAACCTGACCCAGATGTTATGGTCGGGTTCTGAATGCTACATTGACCACCAAAATGGCCTGGTAAGATAATTAGATTTTTAAAACAGTCTTTTAAGGTCATCTGCTTATCTTTGAAGAAAAACTTAGTATGTTTATCATAGTTTTGCAAAAACATCCAATTATTAATGTTGATTTGAGTTATGGTCTAATTTATAAAAGATTTTATATTTTGAAAACTTAGTTGATTATGTCCAATGTCGTAGAGCGGGAAAAGTGAGATTATTGGACTTACTTAAATGCATATTCCATGCATAATTGAGATTATTGGACTTACTTAAATGCATATTCCATGCATAATTAATCCAATAATTTTTTAACCAGTTTTAACATTTATCAATGTAATGTAAAATTCCCAAAATACCAAGTTTGAACCAATTGAAAATAGTACAGTCCCAAATAAAAACTTATAAAAATGAAGTTGATGAAAATAAGTTTTAATAGAAAAGTCCAAGACAATCCTTTGAGTGTCGTGTCTAAATCATAACCTCACAGGTTATCTGTAAGATGGTAAATGAATAGGTGATCTTAAAAAGCTCAGTGTGAGTCGTAAACATAAATAATCAATGCAGTATAGTAGACAATGAATGATTGAATTGTTGAGATTGATAATGAAGATGTAAGTTATTAATTAGGTATGATTTGAACATGTTTTTTAGTATGTTTAGGTATGAATTGACTTGTTTTTGGTGATGTTTTGGAATAGTTGATAATGAGTTGGAATAAAGTAGGTACCAAAAGCAAATTCTGAAATTTTTCTATGAGGTATCGATGCCTTAGGAAAGGTATCGATACTTTGATTATTTTTCTTTAATTTTCAAAACATTGAACCTTAAATTTTTCTATGAGGTATCGATGCCTTAGGAAGCGTACCTAGGCTTGTATAAATCCCGAGAAAAGTTGTATACCATGTTTTTGTACTGAAATACTTATGTTTGCATGAATTATATTACTAATTAAATGTTTTGTATTTATAATTACTTCGAAAACGAATGTGACACCTTATGACTCGAACCCGACGATTGGGTCGAGTATGAGATGTTACATATTCAAACAACGAGCTCAAGTAATGATAATTGAAATTTCATTTAGAATAAATTATTGTTAGTATAAATTCTTTTAAAGCAATTCTTGGTACTTATTCTGTCATGATATTCTTTTTTTTTCCATTTCAAAAATAAAACATATTTATTATATTATACTATTGAACTTTTTTGGGACCTATTGAACATGATTAATAATTATGTTTCGACTATTTTTATATTTATTTAAAATTTAAAATTTTGAATATTAAAAATTTATAAGTATGTTATAATTGCACTTATTAAAGATATATTCACATGAATATATAACATATATCTTAATTAAAAAAATTGAGTATAGACTATATATTTTTAAAAAATAACTATCAATATTTGATCGATTCCTATAAATATTCGTTATTTATCCTAAATTTATTCATTATTTTAATAGGTCAAATAAAAAGTAAGGGGTAAAGAAATATTTAATATTTAAATTTAATAAAATTTTACAATTTAATCTCTGAATTTTTTTACTCATATTAGTCTATGCACTAGATAAATATTTTTATTTTTGATCCATGTGATGATATGATATTTTGATATTGTGCCACCATGTGTTTACCCAAAAAATATAATTTTTAACTAAAATTTGAGTGATAACATGGTGCAATCTCAAAGTGTCATGTTACCATATAAATTAAAATTGAAAATTTTACCAAACTTAAGGATTAATAAGAAAAAAGGACTAAGTTAAAAAAATTGTAATATCAGAGAAAATATATATATTTTTTTGTAGTTACTTAAACAGCTTTTAGAATTTTGGGAGAAAAAACTTTTAATATCCTTCTTTATTTTTCTTTTAAATTATCGTTAGGAAGTTAAAAAGAAGAAGTTTAAACAGGTGTCAAATAAAAGCAGCGAGTACAAAATATTGGTAACCTCAAGTCTCAACATAGCTATTGTAATCAGAGAGAGAGAGAGATCTTATTTATTTGAAGTTGAGGTGGTGCCCTACGGCCATACTCTATAAAACCCTGAAACCCCTCTTCCGCTTTACAAATATAGCTTTACGAAAATTTTACATCCCCCTCTGCAAATACAAGAAATTAGAAACACCCTAATACCGCCAACTTTTTTTTTTTGGTTTCTCCGGAATCCAAGAGGGAAAAAAGAAAAAGGGTGTGTGTATTTTGGGTTTTAAATTCAATTGGTTTTGGAGGCGATGGGCATGGAGTCGCACGTGCCAAGCAACCCAAAGGGTGAGTCATGGACGGAGGAGAAGCATGTGCACTTCCTTAACTCCATGGAAGCTTGGTTCGTCCGTACAATGCTTGAGAGCAACGATCGCTACACTCTCCGTCTCGATCGTCACCTCCCCGACACCTGCGAGTCGACTCTCGATTCCAAACACAATGTTCATAAAAGAAACAACTACGCCACTTCAGGTATTTCCTTTGGGATTTCAGGTTTTTCTCTAGTTGTTTAAAGCATTAGGCCTTGTTTGTTTGAAACCTGGAAGAATTTTTTTGGGGGGGAGGGGCATACATGGGAAGGGCACGCGTAGAAAGGTGTGAAATATTGACTGGTAAATTTGTTTTATTTTAGTCGTTTAAAATGCGTTTTTTATTTGGAAAAAGAACGATTTCTCAAAAACAAAAAAAAAGCAATTTAATCTATTCAATTTTAAAAATAAATCATTTAATCACGATATTAATATTTATAACTATACATTATTTTAATTGGTATAATAATAAATTTAATTGTCAAAGTTTATATATTTTATCAATTTACTCTTAATAATAAATTTATCTTGAAATATTTGTATAAATGTTAAAGTTAAATTTATTTTTGAAATTAAATTTAAAATAATAAAATATGAAAAATATTAAAGACTAAATTTTTTATTATACCAATAAAAATTATATAACATTAATGAAAGCATTACTCTCCTTATTAATTATGCTTACTAGTTCATTTTCTCAAAATTGATAAACTAAATTATTTATTTTAAAAGGGGCTAATTTGCTGTACTATAAAAAGATTTTACAAAAAAAAAGCGCTTTTGACCAGCATTTGCTTTTCCAGACACCACCCAAAGAAAATATAAAATGCCTGTAGATATTTGTAGCAGACTTGTTAGCTTTACTTTTTTAATTATTATTTGTGTTGTCCCAACAGTAGATTTTATTGGCCCAAAACGAAGCAAATTGAAGGGCAGGCCTGATAAAAGATCAAGGAGACCATCTCAATCGTATCATTCTTTCCAAGATCAGGTTGGTCACCACCATATTAAACTAACTGGACTTCTTTGGTGAATAACTTGACAAACCAACATTCTAAATGTATAAAAATAAAACTAATTTATGGGGACTAGTTTAGTCTATCATCATTAAACCTAGGTGCTATATGGACCCAGTTAGCTTGCGAGTTCCAATCTTTACAACTTAAAACTGTCTTTTTTAACTGTGTCTTGACATTGATAAATATTTAGTGTTACCAAATAAACAAAAACTTCCATTCTCTTTTATTGCCTCTAAATGGATTGCATGTGCGAGGTTAAGTTACTTAGATATTTTCTTTTGCTAGTAGCCAAAGTCCTCATACTCAAATATATACGGGCGTCTTTTCAGGTAGTTCCACAGCTCCAAAACAGAAGACAAGATAAAGATGAGAAACACCCTCCCAATTTTCCACCTCCATCCATGCCATAACCACAGTTATTTATGTACGATTAAAAATGATCAAAGCAGAATATCATCAAAGTGATCTGTGACTGTATTATTTATGTACGATTAAATTGGGTGAATTTGTGCCCTTGCTAAGTGGCTATTTTTATTGTTTTTCTCCCCTATTCAGCTGTACAACATTTACTTTCTGTTTCCGGGTTTATGAAAATGCTCTGTGCTTCTTGCACCCTTCAATTCATTCATTTCGGTTTAGCTGATTCATGGAAGATATTTTCACAACATTTTGATTCTTCAGCAAGATCTTTTTTCTATTTCTTTTTTTGCTTTACTATTCCCTTTTATAAGATTCTTTATATAAAATGTTATTATAATATAATATCTTGAAAAAGATGGCAGCATGGGTTGATGATATAGGATATGGGGATGGGACAAAGAAAGCTAAGATTTTGATCTCTGCGTTATTCTATCGTTGGTGTTGGTTGCTTAATCTTTTTCCCGACCTAATATGGCACCTTGCTAGTTTACACATTAGATTACTGAGTGAGAAAAATTGTATAACACAGATTTCTGAATAAATAAAAAAAATACATGAAAACTAAACATGAGATTTTGATTGAAATTATAATATTTAAAAATTTTAAATTTTTATTATCTCATATTTAAATTTTCCTATGATTTTTTTTCTATTTATTATGAAAAAGACCATACATTCGTAATTTTCTAAAAAGAATATGTCTCTTAAATTTTTTTAATTTAGTTTTTAATTGACTCGTAACAATAATAAAGTCATGTTATCTCATGTTATATGACAATATAAATAATAAAAACCTATTATATCATATAAATTTTTTAAAAAGATCTTCTATATTCGTTTATATTCATATTGAATTTTAACTATTTCAAAATTAAATTAAGACAAGAAAAAACAAAAGATAATATCTCTTTGAAGATTTTAATTATCAAGTTAACAAAAAAAATTATAAAAATATAACTTGTTGGAAAGAAAATTTTTCGAACAGTTTTACTATACATTCGAAAAGCATATCAAAACTTTTAACTTAAACAAATTTTCAATGCTATAAATTTTAGTAAACGTTTCTTTCTTTCTTGGAACGTACCGTAAAGTTTTTGTGGTTATTCATGAAAGTGATTGGTTAGCATAGAAGTGATATTCAACGTCACAGATGATGATTTGGGAACATTTATAAATCCTATGCAGTAAAGGGAATTTGTTAGAGTGTTGCTCTTATTATGTAAACTCAAACCAACGACATAAAAATTATTGTTTTTTCACTACATTTTCAGTCTAAAAGTTCATCCAATTCCTAGACCGATATTTTGGGGCAAAATATCAATAAAAGCCCTATTTTTTTAAAAATTACTGAAATGGGTCCATTTAAAAATTAATTACCGGAATGATCCTATTTTCCTGAAAATACGTCCATGTCAGCGCGTTGTCTGGTGACGAAGCAGGAAAATGCTTCCTCAAGGAAGCGTTTTGCCTGCGCGTGAACAGTAGCAACGGCTACTTTTTTGACCGTTGGTAACCCCCCAACGGTAAAAAAATTATAAACCCCCTTTCATTTTTTTCACACCTAAATCCTTTCTCTCAATTTCTCTCCAATATTCTCTCAAATTCTTCTTAAAAATACTTTAATTTTTTAATTATTTAAAAAAAAAGCTTTAATTTTATTTTTTTTGATTTTTTTTAAATCATAAAAATTTGATCATGTTAGCAATGACCGGAGAATTAATTCGTCTCGATAACAAGCACATATCCGTCGAACAAATGAAAATGGTAAGTGTTAAATTTAATTTTGAAATGTTATTTAAGATATTTTTGATTTATGCAATTTTAAATAATTTTTATTTTATTAGAAATTTCTTATAATGTTTAAATAATTTTTATTTTATTATTTCTTATAAAAGTCTGTAGATCGGATATTGCAATGCTATATCCGTAGTATGCATGGTCCTCCATCACCATTGGTAGAGAATTACCTGCGGGAAGCGGGTTTTTGGCACGTGGCGACGGTAGGTCGGGGATGTAAGTTGGACCCGAAACTCATCAGTGCGTTGATTGAGAGGTGGAGATCCAAGACGCACACATTTCATCTTCCATGTGGAGAATGCAGTATCACTTTGGAAGACGTAAATTTGCAATTGGGATTGTTGGTGGACGGGTAGACAGTCACCGGTCTGTTCAATCAGGTGATTGGGGAGCGGTATGCTACGAGCTTTTGGGTGCTATTCTGGAGAATATTAACTTAGGTCGGATTGAGATGGGTTGGTTACGAGACACATTACCGGAGCCGGATGATGATTCTACCAAACTGGAAAAAATTCGATATGCTCGGGCATACATTCTTCAGATGATTGGAGGTTATCTGATGCCGAACTTGTCACGGAACCCTGTACATCTAAGATGGTTGCTGAAACTCGTTGATTTTAGAGCAGTTGGTGAATTTAGTTGGGGTCTACCGTGTTGGCAACATTGTACCGAGATATGTGCGGGGCGACGCGACCGAATAAAGCGAAAATCGGAGGTTGCCTTTTACTACTGCAGTCATGGGCACGGTTCCGCTTTCCATTTTTACGTCCTCGAGTGGACCACCCATATACATTCCCACTCATAACGAGGTAAATTTTATATTAGATTTTACAATTATTACGTAGATTTAAAATATAATCGAATGCTAAAAATTTATTTAATTAGGTGGACCATTTGACAAGTTATGCTCGAGTACCTACCTCTCTTGAAGATATACGACTTCTATATAACCAACGGTCGGAAGCACAAGTAAATATTAAATAAAATAGATATTTCCATCATGAGATAATCGATTGGTATTTAGTATTTAGTATTTAGTATTATGTATTATGTATATAACTAATATTTCCATCATGTTCATATAGTTTCAATGGACACCATACGAGGATCCAGCAATTCGGGCAGTAATTTTGGATGAGTACTTCCAAAATCCAAACGCTTGGCATGTGAAAGTCCCATTGGTCAACTTTGCGACCATGGAGATGCACCAGTCGGACAAAGTATTACTGCAATTTAAATTTCGACAACCGATTCCCGTGGCACCTGAAGTGTTAGATGATCATCACATAATCGACCTATGGCAATTGCATATGGATTGGCCGAGATTCTGGTCACACTACATCCAAATGTGGGAAGATCGGTATCATTATATACCTACTCGAGAACCGATCATCGTTCCAGAGTTAGCGTGCGTGCCAGAATACATGTCATGGTTTAAGATCCATGGCAAGCCATATTTACTGTCGGCAAAGGAGAGGCAGCTGTAATTGCATGTCCAAAGGGAACGATGTGGCCCTTTAAATCCAAGAAGGGAGACGACGCAGACCCATCATAATCACCCGACCGATCACCAGGCCTAGCAACAACACCCACATAGTCACCGGGCCCAACACTTCAACCGACAACACCCGCAGCATAGCCTTTTCAGATGATACCAGGTGCGTGTCCTAGCCTTTTTATGTATCCTAACCCTTATATGTTTCCTTTTTCTAGTCCTATGGCAGGTTGGAGTCTATGGCCCGGTTCATCTCCATTTTCGATTACACTGAGTGGACCGCCGATGTATAGGCCACTGTCGCACGAGGGATCGCATGAGGGGCCGTCGGGAGCTCTTCTTTTTACCAATCCCCATCATCGTATGGGTTTCAAACAGCTTCGCCGTTGGTGATGCAAACACCTCCACAGTCACTATTCTATCAAGGTGGCTTATCGTCCCAACACCGACAACCAGATTCCTTATCGGAGGAACCAGAATCCCCATCGGAGCAACCACAACCCCCGCCAGAAGCTGGACAAAGGAGGAATCCAGCACGTAATCGTTGGCGGCCGCCATGTGGCACTGAATCCGGTGGACATGAAGATTGATTTTTACTTTAATATATTTGTACAAATATTTTGAATATTTTGATATTATTTGATGTAATAAAATAGAAATTTTTCTATATTATTTCATGTAATAAAATTGAAATTTACTTTTACATTTTTAATATAATAGAAATTCTTTTAAATAACACAATATTTTGAATATTTCTATATTATTTCATTTAATAAAATAAAACATTTTTTTGAATAAAGTAATTGTAATTTACTTTAATATTTTTAATAAAATAGATTTTCTTTTAAATAAGTCAATATTCTGAATATTTCCATATTATTTGATTTAAAAAAATATAAATAATACAAATTTTTTTACAACAATGTTCAACTATTGCGATTTGGGCATGATCGGCTTGTATGGCCTTGGTTCCTACACCATCCGCACAACTTCTGTTGACTGGCTGTTTCTCGGATATCCATATTGTTAGGTATTCTAGTCGAGCAAGGTCGACCCTTTGGTTTGCGACGCAATTCTCTATCCGGTAACAGCTTAAAGGGAGCAAGCGATACAGACGACCACTTACGTTCATCTGGGACCGGTGGGAATACGTGTCTCTAGACGTTGTACATTTTTCTAATTTGTACACTTCATCGACATAGGTCATCGGATCCACACGGAGATTCTGACAATCTGTAATTATATGAGCGCATGGATAACGAAGTGCGTCAAACATCCCACAATCGTAAGTCTTATTTCACAAGTGTACACGATATTGCCCGCCAATAACACCTTGGTGCGGTCTGTCAAACTCTGTTACGCGAAACCATAAGTTGTCTTGATTGTGACATACTGTGTGTATGGTGTTCGCCCACACCTTGGCCTTGTTAATTTTTTGCACTACCTTACTGCACTATACATGGCCTCCCTGCATCTGGCCTGCATAACTCGCTGCTTACTTTGGAAATAACGCCGCCAAACGAAAATATGTATCTCGCACAACCGATGTTATCGGTAGATTCCGCGTTCCTTTTAGAATAAAATTTATGCATTCAGCCAGGTTTGAGGTCATATTACCATATCGTAGGCCGCCGTCGTATGCTTGTGCCCACTGTTCGAAAGGTATATTATAAAGGTAGTCTGCACCTTCGCCGTTAATTGAACGCAAAACTACCAACATCTCGTGAAAACGATCTTTATTTATTTCATACCCTGCCAATATAAGTTCATAGTGAATATTACATACCACTATTTCATTTAGAATAAATTTAAAATGACAAACGAAATTATATTAATAGAGACTAAATACCCATGTTGGTCACTTGTCGTCGTTCACTATTAGATGGATATTGCCTATAGTAGTTGGAAGCAACGTGCCTTAGGCAATACTGATGGTGTGTGCGCTGCCATAAGCTTCTCTGTCGATCAATTGTAGCTAGTATTCCGGTGCCCCCATCTGAAATAACACAGATATTAGGTTGGGGCCACACATGTCTCCTTAACCTAAATAGAAAGAAATCTCAGTCATCAGCTGACTCCCCCGGTGTTATTACAAACGCAATTGGAAGAATTCTCCCACTGCCATCCTGTGCCACTGCTAGCAATAGCCGATGAGTATATCTACCAAACATAAAGGTACCGTCAATTTGTACCAAGGGCTTGTTGTATGGAAATGCGTCTTGGTATTGTTTAAAGGTCCAAAATAGGCGTTTGAACACTTGGCATCCACATAGCAATCGGCCGATGTAGTACGCATGTTCCATTTCAAGGTCTGTTATGCAACTTGGGATGTATCTCTCTAGGACTTGCCACCACTGACATATTTCATTATATAAAGCGTCCCACCCACTATGCATATTTTCTAACGCCTTCTGCTTAGGTATCCAAGCCTTGCGATAAGAGGGCGTGTACCCCATTTGGCTATGAATATTGGCAATTAAGACTGGCACAGAAGTCTTGGGATCTACCTTCATCGTGGGTAGTATCAAGCTAGCTAACATAGCTGAATCCATCTTGAGATGATCTTGTGAAATACCTATCAACGGAGTAAGTTAAATAATGCAACATTACATAATAACAGTATTATTCAGAAACCCTAAATACTGTACCTGCAGCACATGTATGTAGACCTTTATACTTTTTTATCTCTCACAACCCTGTTCTTTTCTTCAACGAGGTGTAGATTTTCCATGAACATGTACCGTCTTGCACTACACACATCACCTCAAACTTATCAGCTTTGGATTTAACCACGTGGTAGATAACGCTGTTATTGATGCTATGTTGTTTCAATGCACCAATAAAACTATCCTTGTTGGAAAACTCATTACCAACTTCAAATTCACCCGAATCTAGTATCGAACTTATACGATCATGCAACCTATGTGGTAGATTTGGAAACTCCAATGCATCATTTGCAGACAGATCAACATTATGCATGTGGATCTTCTTCATCATCTGAACCCCCTTCAACATTTTCAGGTTCGGTTGGAATAGGTTCCGGTTCAGAAAATAATGTAACTTCTGCACCATTGAGCCCGGGCTCTCGAGGTGGATCCACATCGAAGTCATCTTCTAACTCACCATCATCTGCAACGTACGAGGTCCCTTCACTGGTGGATGTCGTAGGGAGTACATCGTCCCTTCTTTTGGGCGTTTCATAACGTCCCAAATTAGATGTAGATTGCCAACCACTAGAAGTTGATGCCGTTCCCCAGTATGTATTTTCAGCATCAAACATCGACCCATCGAGGTGTATGTCCCATCCACTGACAGAGTGTCGTGCAGGGGATGTGTATTCCATACCGCTACCAAACATGGGTTGTTCCGTATTTTGTAACCCACTAACCAAGTGTTGGGCAGGGGTCGTGTATACCTCTCGAACAGCAGTCGCAAGTGCATCATTTGGCAATGTAAATTGTATATATAACTCCATATAGGGTGCTCCACTAGCGAGATGAGTCTACACCATTGCCTCCAAGCTACGAGCACCTTTTACATCGAACGAGTCATATGTCACCGGATCAACAGAAGAACAAAACCGATACGGAATAGACAAAACTTTCATTGGCGTCGTTCCGAATATTTTATGCCTAATTCTCTTACCAAGTTCTGTCAAATCTATGTTCTGGTTAAAAACCAGTCACACTGTATTCTCCGATAAAAAACAACACCGTTCTCGGTGTGACAAACCTCACCATCATAGTAAATAACAGCACTAATACGTTCACTCATCTTCAATTTCTACCCTTCTTAGACTCTCTAAATTTTTTTTGCTATAACTTATGCAATCTGAGAAAAAATTTTGCCTCATTTATAACCTCAGGCCAAACATGAGCCACTGTAGCAAAAGCGCGTCCATGTGGGAGCTTCTTTCAGTACTTTTACTGTCAAAGCATCCGGCTTTAAGTGTTTTTGACACTATTTGCTTAGAAACGTCTGCTCGAAATTATTTTTCAGGAGCTACTGTAGCAAAAGCGTGTCCATGTGGGAGCTTCATTCAGTACTTTTGCTGACAAAGCATCCTGCTTAAAGCGTTTTTGACACTATTTGCTTAGAAACGTCTACTCGAAATTATTTTTTCAGGAGCTACTGTAGCAAAAGCGCGTCCACGTGGGAGCTTCTTTCAGTACTTTTGCTAACAAAGCATCCTGCTTAAAGCGTTTTTGACACTATTTGCTCAGAAACGTCTTCTCAAAATTATTTTTTCAAGAGCTACTGTAGCAAAAGAGCGTCCACGTGAGAGCTTTTTTAAATTAACACTAAACCCTAATCTAATTTTTAAAAAAAATTTAATTAATTTATTCAAGTAACCCTAAACCCTAATTTAATTAATTTTTCTTTAAAAACCATAAACACAAAACCTAATCTAATTTTGAAAAATTTGTAATTAATTTACTTAATAAACCTTAAAACCTAACCCCTTATTTATTTAATTTTTTCTTTAAAACCCTAAACTTAAAAACTACAAACCCCCAACCTTAAACCCTAAAACAAAATCCTAAACCCTAACCACCAGGAGATACGGGCAAAACGCGTCCTTGAGGGCGCACTTTATGTCTACGTAGGCAAAATGCTCCCTTGAGAAAGCGTTTTCCTGCCTCGTCACCTGACAACGCGCTGACGTAGACGTGTTTTTGAGGAATTAGACCATTCCTGTAATTAAATTTCTAATGGGCCCGTTTCAATAATTTTTTAAAAAAAAGGACTTTTATTGATATTTTATCCGATATTTTGATTTATTATTCTCATTTGCACCCTTTTGTATATTATTTATTTTTTCAAAAAAATAAACGTGGTCTATCATTATCATTTCATGTGAGTTTCTTCGTTTCTTTTTTTTTTCTCCCTTAAAATATTCTTTAGTGTGATATAGCTGGATTGGAAATATCATGTCATTGTACAGAATCATGCAGTTGCTGGTGTAGATTAGGTTTCAAACTGTCCATAAGCAATAATTTTAGCTACCACTCAATTCATGCTTGCCCTTCATTATTGGCATCATTGCTATTCTCATTATGATTTTTATCCTTCACTTGCTGAAATGCACAAGTGTTCATGGATTAATCAAAATAAGTTAACAAAAAGAAAATGTTTGTCAACTGAATAGAATCGGATTTAAATTGAATTAATGTTTTATGTTTAGAAAAAGAAAATATTTATCAATTGAATTGAATCGGATTTAAATTGAGTTAATGTTTTATGTTTATTTAAAGTTAGTATAATCTAAATCTAAAATTTTATCTAAATTCATTTATATATATGTAAATATCTAATCTAAACTCATTTAAATACCATATATTAAAATTTTTAAATATTTATATTATTTTAAATTTAATATTTAATAATTTTATAAAATTTTCATTTAAGTAACTAAATATTTTTAATGTTTACATTATAATATTATATATTATTATAGGTTTGATTTTTATTTATTATAAATTACATAATATATAAAAGTAATATAATATAATATATTACAAGCTCAGAAAAGGGAATATATCAAGCTAGGCTTGAGCCTTGAATGTTTGAGTCGAAGCTTGGCCTATATTTTAAAAATATCTAATATGTTGGACCAAATCGTCTAAAATTTTGAATGAACCTTTAGATTTGAACAGATAACTCGAGCCTTAAACAAATCTATATACCCAATCAGTATTGGATTATCAATCCATAATGCCCTTGGCTATAATTTGATATGAAAACTCAATTTTCTTTAGAATTATTGCATTTGAGCATTTGGAATGTGATAAGTAGTCTACTAAATTATTTCTAGAGTTTTCAGCCCAATCGAGTAAAAAACAAGTTGAGGGATAAAGTAAAAAATTTTATTTTTAAGGGTATTTTTGTCATTTGACACATATTTGTGTTAATATATTAATGTTTATAGGTGTATGTGGTGATGGAATGATTTTTGAAGCATTTTAAACCAATTTTTACATTAAAAATAAATATATTAACCACACATGTGGGTGTTTGACTTTTTACCATTAATATTGTATTTTCAAATTTTATAATAGGGGAAAAAACCCCCATTTCTCATACCATACCAGCCGACCATCCTTAAAAAGGAGAAGAAGCACTTCATTTCTTTCCTTTGCCATTTTCACCTTTTCCTCTTTAAACTTTCATCATTTTTCTTCATTTTAGTAAAATCACTTAATAGAAACCATATTTTAGTCGCTACTCATAATCATCATCTTAATTACCCACTCATTTACAGTTTGCTAGTTAGTGTAAGAACATGATTCTAGTGAGAAAAAGTGTGAGCAAGGTAAGAGCTCTTATGTAATGTCCTTAGATTTTTCGATTTTTGATATGGGACTATTTCAATAATTTTATCTGTATATTTGATGGGAAATTCATTTTTATAGATTTAATTATTTTAAGACAATTGAAAATTTTATTCATATTGTTGCATCTCATATCCAACCTGATCACCGGGTCCAAGCTATAAGATGTCACATTTGTTTCCAGAGCAACTGCGATAAATTACATTCATTTTATACCATTAAACATTTCAATTACGTGTAATCTAAACATATAATACAATATACAATCATTTTCGAGTCTTACACGAGCTTACAAAAGCTCTATTGCTAACCCAAGTTTGAATTAGGACAAAATTGTAATGTTTTCAAAATTTCGGGTTGATGTCGCTACTTCAGGGGTTCCTCGTTACGACACAACATATTGACTAGGCTCGTCGCAAGGGTCCGACGTCGCGACGTGATTGTCTATTTCTAAATGGCCCAAATAGGTATCTACTCAAAATGGCCTAACTAATTAATCAAGGTCATTTTCAACCTGCTAAATATACAAAAACACATTTTCAATGCTTCATATACTACCTTAATTGTTTCATCCCAACAAATTCATCAAATTTCCCATTCAATTCAAAAACTAACCTTGACATACAATTCCATTTCAATGATTACCATTCAACATATAAGTTAGTTTCATGACACAAACCATTCAAAACCATTTGACATTTGTACATGCTCAAGTAGACCATAACATAACATTTTATGCATTTCAAACTTTGTGACATACTCATATACATAATCCAACCAAATGACCATTTCCAATATACTAATTCTAACTTCAAATGTTCGTAAGATCACATATTATACCAAAAATTGACT
The DNA here is from genome assembly GCF_007990345.1 of Gossypium hirsutum. Lineage (NCBI taxonomy): Eukaryota > Viridiplantae > Streptophyta > Magnoliopsida > Malvales > Malvaceae > Gossypium > Gossypium hirsutum. Next base: position 17,156,931 of record NC_053445.1, on the reverse strand, counting down.
TAACCTAGGTACATGCCATATATTAAATAAAACAGGATTATAATAAATTTACTAAGTCGAGGATCACTATCTGGATGCTGGATCACGTCTTGAAACTTTAAGATTTACCTATACTTGCACACGGAGAAAAAAAACCATACGCTGAGTGATAAAGCTCAGTTGTGATACAAGCCAAGGAGGTGACACTCAAGGGGTTATTTTTCCTAGTGGTCCAATCACTCGAAGCAAGGCACGACAATTAAAATCAAAGATGAATGCTTTTGTCCAAGACTTTGTTGCTACAAATTTAATTCATCATGTTCGTGACATTAACAAATACGGGAATGCAATTCACTGGACCAATCTTGGAATAGTGAAAGCCCATAAATTGGTGGATTAGTCTTTTATGTATCTTATTATTATTATTATTTACTTAATTCTCATTGGTTGGGACACATCATTTATGAGTTAAGAATTTTATTGGTTAGGTTATTATTTATTTATTTTCTTAGATAATTTTAAAGAGTTTTATTAGGATTCAATTACTCTTTAAAGAGTTTTTATTAGGATTCAATTACTATTGTAATTTGCCTATAAATAGGCTTGTTTTCTACACATTGGGGAAGATATAAAAAAGAGAGTATTTGTTTTCTTCCAAATTTATGTGAGGCAAATTTTTGAGAGTAGAGTGATTCTTCTCTTGCTATTTAGTTTGGAGTTTGTTACTTTCGAGGGTATCTCGGAGTTACAAATATTCAAATTTCTTTCCCGTTCATCGGTGTTTCTAGAGGTTCTTCTTCTAGGGGTTTCGTAGGGAGCCGCTCAATTATTGGCATTTTTGGTTGCAGGTTAACCAAGGGTTCCATAGGGCAAATCTATCCTTTTATTATTATTATTTAACTAATTTTATTTATTCTCGTTTTTATTTCTAATTTGTGTTTCTCTTGTGTCTAGATCCGGGGTTCCGCATCAGTTGGTATCAGTTTCAGGCCATTCGGTGTTATTTTTGAAGCTAAAATCAAATCCAAAACGAGTCAAAATAACAAAAACACTTTTCATCGGCTTCATCGATTCTTTTTTTTTGAAGTTTATGTTTATTCTCCTCTTATTCTTTAAAAAAAATAGCAAAAAGAAAAAGAAAAAGAAAAAAAGAAGAAGCAAAGAGCGCAAAAAAAAATCGCAAAAAAAAGTTGACTACCTTTCATACGTAGGTTTCTTCTTTTCCTATTATTGTTATTATTTTTTATTTTTCCCAAAAATGAATTTCTTTTCCTTCATCTTTTCTTGACTCAAGTATAATTAAAGCTTCAATTTTTTTTGAAAATCTTAAAACACTGAACGTTTCTGATTTTTGTTTTTTTTTTAAATTGAGTAGAGTTTTTTTAAGTTTTCTTCTTATTAAAGCTTTTCTTTGACTCTAGAGTTAGGGATCGTTGCAGGTCTACGTTTTTTGTTTCTCTTACGTTTTCTAACACTTTGTTTCTTCTTGTGTTAGCAGATATTAAAGGCACGCACAATTCCTTCATCCGTGTAGCCTCCATTACAAATTGCCTCGTCAAGTTTATTGGCCTCTTAAAGCAATTAGGATATTCATTGTTTCTTTGAAGTTTGCACCTCCGTTATTTGATCTTGATTAGTAACCCTCTCCAAACATATTTACAAGTTTTGAATCATTCAGAGAGTTATTCTTTTGAGAGCTAACGAGTGAGGTTATTATTATTCTTTCTTTATGGTTCCTACTTGTGTGATTTTTTCACAGATACCATGCCGATCACTAGATCCCAAACTAGTAAAAATGAAGAGGATGAGCAAAAGAGAGAGAACGATCCTTTGGTCGAGTTGTTACAAAAAGAGATGAAAAAGTTGCAAACTCAATTCGAACATCGCATGACCCAGATGTTACAAGAGCAAAGGGAGTATCTTGATACAAAACTTACAACTCAAGAGAGATACATTGCCGATAATTACAAGAAGTTGAACGAAGCCTTTATAAGCCGATCAAATTTGCGAGATCGAACTTTTAAACGAAGGGAGGACCATGTTTTTGATGATGACTTTGAGTCCGAGGATGTACCTAGAGAAAGATTGGAGCGAAACAATGACACCCCCAAACCAAAATTTCCTTCTTTTCAGGGAAGAATGATCCTGATGCTTACCTTGATTGGGAGGAAAAGATGGAAGCAGTCTTTGCTTGTTACAATTACTCTGATGAGAAAAAGGTAACATACGCTGTTGCTGAGTTCATTAATTATGCACTAACATGGTGGAATCAATTATGTAAAAGTAGGATTCTTTATAGAGAGCAACCTGTTACTACTTGGGTTTAAATGAAGCACATCTTGTGAAAACGGTTTGTTCCACCATACTATTATCGAGAACTCCATCAAAGACTCCAACATCTTGTTCAAGGAGATAGATCTGTGGATGACTACTACAAAGAGATGAAGACTATTCAGATTAGAGCTAATCTTGTTGAAGAGGCTGAGGTGACTATGGCTAGATTCCTTGCCGGCCTAAAGCCTGAGATTGCAAATCGAGTTGAGTTACAACACTACATGGATGTTGAAGAGATGCTTCAAACCGCACTCACCATTGAAAAGCAATTACGAAAGAAAGGGACAACGAGGGGTGCTAGTTCAGTTTCTAATCCTGCTTGGAGAGGAAATTGGCAAAAACAAGATGATAGATTATGGAATGGGAGAGATGCACGGTTTAAGCCAAATGAGCCTAGAACTTACTCCAAAGATAGAGGTATGCCTAATTCATTTAAAGGTTCTACTTCTACTAATCGAGCTCTATCTTCTTCTTCTACTTCTCCTAGTGCCATTAAGCAGCCAAAAGATATTACTTATTTCAAATGCCAAGGAAGGGTTCACTATGCTCGAGAATGCCCTAATAAAAAGTCATTGGTGATTCAAGAAGATGGCGAGGTTGATTTTGAGTCTGATAACGAAGATGAGATGCCTCCTTTGGAAGATGCTGATGATGTGCATACTCATGATGAGTATGAAGAATACTTAGAGTATGGTGAGAAAGCACTTGTTGCTCGAAGGGCTTTAAATGTCCAGTTTAAAGAGGAAGGGCGCGAACAAAGAGATAACATTTTCCACACGAGATGTTTGATTGGTGGACAACCTAGTTCATTAATCATCGATAGTAGAAGTTGCACCAATGTGGTGAGTTCTTCCCTTGTTGAGAAACTTGGCCCACCTTGTGTGAAGCATCCAAGGCCATACCGCTTGCAATGGCTGAATGATAGTGGGAAGGTAAAAGTATCTAAACAATGCTTAGTTTCATTTTTCATTGGTAGATACTCTGATAAAGTTTTGTGTGATGTTGTTCCAATGCAAGCTGGGCACATATTACTTGGACGGCCATGGCAGTTTGATCGACGAGTAAATCATGATGGTTTCCTTAACCAATATACCTTTGTATTCCTCGAAAAGAAGTTTACTTTGGCTCCACTTCCTCCTCAAGAAGTCTACAATGATCAACTTAAACTTGCTAGTGAGATGGGTAAGGGAAATGAGGTAAAATCATTAAAAAAGGCTGAGAGTAAAGAGGCTCTTAGTGTTAAAAGCCAACTTAAAGGCCCAACATTGGTAAGTGATTGCACACACAAGTCACGAGATGAGAGAGTGAGTTTATTCGCTAGGTTTCGAGATATCAAAATTGCTCTTTGTACAAAATAAACATTTGTAATTATTAGGTTTAGAAAAAACTTTGTTTTGACTAACCCTAATACACATTTTCCTAGTTGTTTTGTTGATCTTTTGCAGGATTTTGAGGATGTATTTCCTTCTGAAATGCCTAAGGGATTACCTCCTTTACGAGGGATTGAACATCAAATTGACTTTGTGCCTGGTTCGAGTATTCCGAATAGACCAGTCTATCGAAGCAATCCTGAAGAAACTAAGGAGTTGCAAAGGCAAGTTGAAGATCTCTTAGAGAAAGGGTTGATTCGTGAGAGTCTAAGCCCTTGTACGGTCCCTGTACTTCTCGTCCCAAAAAAAGATGGTTCTTGGAGAATGTGTGCTGATTGTCATGCTATCAACAAGATTACAGTAAAGTATCGATATCTAATTCCTCGATTAGATGATATGTTGGATGAGCTTAATGGTGCATGCATTTTTCTCTAAAATTGACTTAAAAAGTGGTTACCATCAAATAAGAATGAAACAAGGTGATGAATGGAAAACTGCTTTTAAGACTATGTATGGCCTGTATGAGTGGTTAGTCATGCCATTTGGCTTAACTAATGCTCCTAGCACATTCATGAGATTAATGAACCACATACTTAGACCTTTTTTAGGAAAATTTGTCGTTGTGTATTTTGATGACATACTGATTTATAGCACATGTTGGGCATGTTAAATTAGTACTGGATGTGTTAAGGTATAAACGACTCTTTGCTAATCTTGAAAAAAGCACCTTTTGTATGGATAAGCTTATTTTTTTGGGTTTTGTGATAAGTTCTACAAGAATCCATGTGGATGAGGAGAAGGTAAAAGTAATTAAAGAATGGCCTATCCTTAAAACTGTTTCTCAGGTAAGGTTTTTCCTTGGGTTAGCCGGTTTCTACCGCAGGTTTGTTCGTAACTTTTCCACAATTGCTTCGCCTTTGACTGCACTTATTAAAAAGGATGTATCTTTTCATTGGACAGATAAGCAAGAATTAGCATTTAATGAACTTAAAGATAAATTGTGTAATGCTCCTATTCTTGTTTTACCTAATTTTGAAAAGACCTTTGAGATTGAATGTGATGCTTCTGGTGTAGGTATAGGTGCCGTCCTCATGCAAGATAATAAACCACTAGCCTACTTTAGTGAGAAACTTGGTGGAGCACATTTGAACTATTCGACCTATGATAAAGAGTTGTATGCCTTGGTAAGGGCATTAGAAGTTTGGCAACATTACCTTTTACCAAAGGAGTTTGTGATTCACACAGACCATGAATCACTTAAGCACTTAAAGGGACAAGATAAGTTGAACAAGCGACATGCGAGGTGGGTTGAATTCATTGAATCTTTTCCTTATGTTATAAGGTATAAGAAAGGTAAAGATAATATTGTGGCTGATGCTCTATCAAGGAGGTACACTTTACTTAGTACTTTGCTTACTAAGTTATTAGGTTTTGAGTATCTCAAAGATTTATATGCCACTGATTCTGATTTTGAAAGCATTTATGACGCATGTGAACATGGTGTATTTCACAAATTTTATAAGCATGATAGCTATCTTTTTCGAAATAATAGACTATGCTTACCAAAGTGTTTAATGCGAGAATTGTTGGTTCGAGAGGCTCATAGTGGTGGTCTTATGGGTCATTTTGGAGTCACTAAGACTTATGATGTTTTACATGAGCATATTTATTGGCCTAACATGCGAAAACTTGTTGAGAAAATTTGCTCTACTTGCATTACTTGTAAACAAGCTAAATCTACTATGATGCCTCATGGTCTATATACTCCTCTTCCTGTTCCTAGTTCACCTTGGACTGACATTTCAATGGATTTTGTAATAGGTTTACCAAGGACAAAGCGTGGACGAGATAACATCTTTGTGGTTGTGGATCGATTTTCTAAAATGGCTCATTTCATTCCATGCCATAAGACTGATGATGCAACCCATGTTGCCGATCTATTTTTCCGTGAAGTTGTGAGATTACATGGAATCCCAAGGACTATCATTTCCGATAGAGATGCAAAATTTCTTAGTTACTTTTAGAAGGTGTTATGGGGTAAGTTAGGTACTAAACTACTTTACTCTACTACATGCCACCCTCAAACTGATGGTCAAACCGAGGTGGTAAATCGAGTTTTGGGATCTTTACTTAGAGCCATAATAGGTAAGAATGTTAAATCTTGGGAAGAATGGATACCCTATGTTGAGTTTGCTTATAATCGTTCTGTTCATTCTTCCACAAGTTTTACTCCTTTTGAGATTGTATATGGCTTTAATCCACTTACTGTTTTAGATTTGCTTCCTTTACCTTTGAATGACATTGCTAATTTAGATGGTGAAAGGAAAGCTGATTTAGTGAAAGAGATCCATGAGAAGGCTTGTAAAGCCATTGAGAAAAAGAATGAGTCCAATGCACATCGAGCTAATAAAGGGCGAAAGCAAGTCTTGTTTGAACCTAGAGATTGGGTATGGGTGCATATGAGGAAAGAAAGATTTCCTTCTAAGAGAAAGAATAAACTTGATGCACGAGGAGATGGACCATTCCAAGTACTCGAGAAAATAAATGACAATGCTTATCGCATTGATCTTCCTGGTGAGTATAGTGTTAGTGCTACTTTCAATGTTTCTAATCTTTCTCCTTTTGAATTTGATGTAGGTTCAGATTCGAGCACGAATCTTCTTGAAGGGGGGGAGAATGATACGAGCCAAGGAGGTGACACTCAAGGGGTTGTTTTTCCTAGTGGTCCAATCACTCGAAGCAAGGCACGACAATTAAAATCAAAGAAGAATGCTTTTGTCCAAGACTTTGTTGCTACAAATTTAATTCATCATGTTCGTGACATTGACAAATACGGGAATGCAATTCACTGGACCAATCTTGGAATAGTGAAAGCCCATAAATTGGTGGATTAATCTTTTATGTATCTTATTATTATTATTTACTTAATTCTCATTGGTTGGGACACATCATTTATGAGTTAAGTAATTTTATTGGTTAGGTTATTATTTATTTATTTTCTTAGATAATTTTAAAGAGTTTTATTAGGATTCAATTACTTTTTAAAGAGTTTTTATTAGGATTCAATTACTCTTGTAATTTGCCTATAAATAGGCTTGTTTTCTACACATTGCGGAAGATATAAAAAAAAGAGTATTTGTTTTCTTCCAAATTTGTGTGAGGCAAATTTTTGAGAGTAGAGTGATTCTTCTCTTGCTATTTAGTTTGGAGTTTGTTACTTTCAAGGGTATTTCGGAGTTACAAATATTCAAATGCCTTTCCCGTTCATCGGTGTTTCTAGAGGTTCTTTTTCTAGGGGTTTCGTAGGGAGCCGCTCAATCATTGGCGTTTTTGGTTGGAAGTTAACCAAGGGTTCCATAGGGCAAATCTATCCTTTTATTATTATTATTATTTAACTAATTTTATTTATTCTCGCTTTTATTTCTAATTTGTGTTTCTCTTGTGTCTAGATCCGGGGTTCCGCATCAAGTTGTACTTCCATGGTTCAAGTCAATTAAGAACTTACAACATCAGACACATACATACATTTGTCTAACTTCATTTGTCATTTGTCTAACTTCATTTGTCTAACAAACCAAAACATTTATCATTCATTTATCAAAATCGAGATTATACGCCATATCAATTAACCAATTTCATAAACCTTCATCATTTCAATTAAATATAGTCTTGGGTTAGTTTGGTGAGATCGAGAGATAAACTAGACTAATTTGTCTAGCTTGGTCAAGTGGAGACTGAGAGGTAAAATTGAGCAAAATTAGGAGTTAAGTGATTTAGATCCCTAATCCAAAGATTGATTAGTAACACGAAAGTCAACCAACCGTTGTTTGTTATCCAATTTGTTAATTGTGTAATTTTAATTATTTTACAATTTAGTCTTTTTTAGCTTTCAATAGTTAATTAGCTTAATTAATCTTGATCATGAATTGTCGTACTATGAAATTTAGTGAGTAGTTAACTAGCCTCTTTAATTTCATGATTGTCGCTTAGAAATGACCTAATCTCAGAACTTTCTTGGGTTCAATCTTTGGAATACTCTAAGTGTTTCATTACACACTTATAAATATTACCACTGGCTTGTCATACTTGTAGTAAACCGCGATATTTGTTTTTGTTTTAGTGTTGATTCTCAGTCTCGATACACGTACACTGGGGCGCGATTAAGTTTTTGGCGTAGTTGTCGAGGAGTTCATGTATGATTAAGTAATTTTTTTGGTGATTAATGTATGTTCCTAGGGAGATAATTAGCCAAAACTAGGTTTATAGATATGACATTTTTCCTTTCTCATGTTGAAATGTTTATTGCCTTAATTGGATAAACTATTATGATTCGTTTATTTGATTTTTTCTTTTATTCATTATAGAAGCTTGAGGTTTCTTGGGGATAAAGGCAGCTCTAATTTGTTCAAGGAATGACGTCTTTGCTTGACATAATGTGGTATGACCAGAGTTGGTTACGGCCCGGCATAACTACACCTTATATTGGTGTCCTGCATTTCAAGCTTAATCCATCTTTGATATCTTGTTTTATTTCCAATCTCCATTTTAATGAAGATGAAAGGGAAGATCCAGTGAGTTTTCTTCATGAGTTCGAACACACATATGTAATGTGACATTGCAACAACCCTTTTTTCAATGGTGTCATAAACAATGGTTTCGGGACCACAATTCTAGTGTGTGAGATAAAAATATATTATTTATTTAATATCTATTAAGTTATATGAGAGTTGTATTAAAATTTGGTTTGGTAATTTTGACGTTTAATTAGTTAATTAAGGAAAAAAGACTAAATAATAAAAGACATAAAACATGATCTTTATTGAATTCCATCAACTAAAAAGCATGATTAAGTATTGTTAAGGGATTTAAATGGAAAATATACCATTTTTAATAGTGTTGGATGGTTGGTGGCTTAAATTTAGTAGAAATGTTTTGTTTATTTTATATTATTTAGTTAATTTTCTGATAAAACATAATTAACAAAAGGAAAAGGAAGAAAATATAAATGTATTTGGTCATTTTCAACCTTAAGAACCGATTCTAAGGGGAAGAAAAAGACCTAACCTTTGTCTAGCTTTAAACTCTAATTAGTAAGCCATTTTTTATTGGTTTATTGTATTTTTTTTATGTTTATGGAATCCTAGGAGCTTGATTTAGCTATACCAGGGACTATTTCGCAAAATTGTTAGAGGTTGTTAAATTTTCCATTGATGTTTTCTTGAAGCTTTTATGGTCCTTTGGTTATTTTTGAACCTTAGATATGTTAATGGACTAGTTTGTAAAGTAAAAATTGTTAGTTTTGAACTTAGGGACTAAAGTGTAATAAGTCCAATAAGTGTATGAAAATTCTAAATTTTTGTGTTTTAGTGGACTACTGGAGGACTAAATTGAGCTTGATTTTGAAATTGAAAATCAAATGTGAGAATTATAATAGTTTCGGTTTTAAGGACTAAATTGTAGTGAATGTAAAAATTGAAGAATTTTAGTATAAAATAATTAATATAGAACATGATATTTATATACTGTATTATGTTGTTTGGATTGTTTAATTAAATCCAATTATACTTTAGATCAAGAATATCAACGATCAAAGGACATACGAGGAAAAGAAAAAAATATCGATTAGTCCCTGATAGTTGAATCGTTACCATTTTGACATGTAAGTTCATACACTATGAAGTTACTCATTTATTTTTAATTGTTATACGAAGATTGTTGATAATTATTGTTGTTGGATTGACTTTATAAATTATCTTAAGTATATCCCTATAGAATTAGTAAATGGTTGTATACAGGTTTGTGTTCTTGCCTAGGTTCCTAGCTCCTGCATATGTTGCGGGCTGGAGAATAAGAATTTAGGTTCCCAACTTCTGCATATGTTGTGGATTGGAGAATACGGATTTAGGTTTGCAACTCCTTCATATATTGCGGATAGGAGAATACATAATATTAAGTCCTGGCCAAGCGATTTTTCGTGTAGGTTGATCCTATTGGGTAACTAGGCACTACTGTTTTCATATGTATACTGAGGTATTTTTATGAAATTTCATCAGGAAAGTCCGCTATTAAAGTTTTTGAGACTTATCTATAAAGTTGGTTATAGAACTCCTGTGATTTGGTTTATTTGCTAATGAAAATACTTATGAATGTTCATATGATTGAGCTCAAGCATGTTGCCTATATTAATGATGTGTATTGGATTTTGTATATGATATAACTTTGAGGTAAGTGAAGCTTAAATTGTATGAGTTTACTAAGTATTTGATATACTTATCTGTATTTTTATTTTTCTGTAGATCGTGGAAATTTAGAACATGTCGATTGGACCGACAAGGAGCTCGCACCTACGATTACTTGACCTAGTAGATTTTTGAAGTTTTATAGTTAGGTTACTTGTGGCATGTATATAGAATGTTTATGTGTAAGCTAAAAATCGTGTTTTGGTATTTTGGTTGTTAATAGGATTGTATGAAACTTAGATGTGTTAAATGTTGGAACCTATTTGATATATGGTAATGAGATGAATTTGGTCAAGTTCCAGTTATCTTATTATATGTTTAGGTAGGTATATGTTATGGCAATTATTGGTGTTTGAATGAATGACATGAGTGGTTTATGTTTCACATTGAATTGTAGTGTCATATGTGGCACATTGGTTAGGCACATAATTTGTTTGTGAATTGGTATATTTTGGCATGTTTAAATGTATTTTGAATACATAAAAATGGTTGAAAATGGTTTGGTTTGGATCCTAAGGAATGGTAGACAAAATGGCTTGTTTTTGAAGTTATTTTATGTGCACACGGCCTGAGACACGGGTTGTCACATGGTCACTCCACAAGGTCATGTAGTTTATTTGATTTTTGGTGCAGTATTGTACATTACGGTCTTAGAGAGTTACATAGCCTGGCGACATAGTCGTGTAACCCTGAGTTACATGAGAAAAAAATTATTACATGGTTTGTCCACACGGCAATGTTCTTAAGCCACACGGGCTAAGCCCTGTCATATGACCATGTGACCCCTGTTTACACATTTTATTCAAATTTTTGTAGAACTTCCAATTTAACCCATATTTGATCTCGGTTTGTTTTAAATGTTCTGTAAGCTTGATTTAGGTCCCAAATTGATTGATTAGCATGGAAATGATTGATAATGAATTATTTGGTTGTTATTAAATGCTTTTATGAAAGTTTTTTAAAGTTTATTATCGTAACACCTTATAGCTCAGGTCGGACAACTGGACCGGATATAGGATGTTATATTTATTGGTATCAGAGCTACGATTTAGTCTATTCTAGGACTGAACGTAGCGTGTATTGAGTCTAGAAATATATACTACAATAATCTGTATTTTTGTGTGATTCTTTTGATCCGATCTGACTATGTTTTCTCTTATAGATTTACGATGTCAAACAAATCTAATCGTGTTGAAAATGATGATGGTTAAATTCATGATCCGACTTTCGATCGAGTAACGTGGGACTTCTTTCAAGCTGAGTTTAGAAAGAAATATGTCATCAAATTGTATTTAGGAGGCAAGAAATGTGAGTTCATGGATCTGAAATAGAGGAATATGTCAGTGGTTTAGTACGAGCGTATATTTGTGAACTTGAGTAAATATGCTTGGAAATAAATAACTTCAGAAGCTGAGATGTGTTCTAAATTTGAGTGGGGATTCAATGAGAACATTTGTGCTATGGTCGGAGCACTAGATACTAAAGAATTTGTGATATGATCTGAGTGTGCTTAGAAGATGAAAGCGATTTGGAATGAAAAGAAAAAGGTAAAAGCTAATAATGAAAGTTCAAGCAAACGAAGTGTGTCCAGAAATTTCTTAACTCCTCCACCTAAGAAATCGAGAGAGTTTAGGAGCCAGTATGTTCCCATTGCTGGGAATATGAGAAAAAGTATGTTTCAACAAGCTCCGTAAAAAACTCAGGCTACTTCAGTTGCGAGTGCTGATAATGTCCGGAATGCATACACATCTATGTGTGAACATTGTGGCAAAACTCATTTTTGTGCTTGTAAATCTAAAAAAGGAGCTTGTTTTCAATGTGGTTCAGTAGAACATTTAGTGAGAGATTGTCCAGATAAAGCTGAAACAGGTTCCGAACAAATTGTGAAGTTAGTGACTGTTTCTCAGAAGGGTAGGAAATTGAGGCCTGGAAGTGCTTCAGGAGTTGATCGCAATGAAGAGCGTGATACAACTATTAATCTGAAGGTCAAGCTCTAATTAGAGCCTATGCGATTCAAGCTAGGGAAGAAGCTACGACACCAGATGTCATTGCTGGTATTTTTACTCTTTCTTATGTTACTATTATTGCATTGATTGATCTTGGATCAACACATTGTTCTATATGTACAACTATAGCTATAGAAAAGAATTTATCAGTAGAGTTGACTGAATTTGATATTAGGGTATCAAATCCAATAAGTTAGAGTGCGATAGCTAATAAAATCTGTAAAAATTATCCACTTAAAATTTGGAGTTACAAATTTCTTGCCGATCTGATGTTGTTGTCGTTTAATGAATTCGATGTTATTTTGGGTATGGATTGGCTAACAATTCATGATGTGGTTGTTAGTTGCAAGCAGAAATGGATTGTTTTGAAACGTCCGGGCAGATATTTGTTCAACATTGAAATAAAGAGACCTGATTGTGTTACTAGCATGGTATTAGCCTTTATTAACCAAAAGTTGATTCAAAAAAGTGCTGAAGCTTATCTGGCATACATTTTAGATACTCGAGCATCTGAATTGAAAATATATTAGGTTCCAACAGTGTGTGAATTTGTGGATGTTTTTCCTGAAGAATTACCTGGATTATTGCCAAAAAGCGAAGTTGAATTTGTAATTGACCTTGTACCAGGAATTGCTTCCATATCTATAGTGCCACACAGAATGGCACCAATAGAACTAAAAGAGTTGAAAACCCAGCTACAATAATTGATAGATTAGGGATTCATTAGACCGAGTGTATCACCTTAGGGAGCTCCTGTTTTATTCCTTAAAAAGAAAGAAGACACTATAAGATTATGTATTGACTATCAGCAGTTGAAAAAAATGATAAAAAATAAATATTTGTTACTGTGAATTGTTGATTTGTTTGACTAGTTAATAGGAGCAACTGTATTTTCGAAGATTGATTTACGATCGAGTTATTATCAGTTGTGAGTCAAAGAACCAGATGTTTAAAAAACAACAATCATAACTCAATATGGCCATTATGAGTTTCTTGTTATGCTGTTTGGCTTGATGAGTACCCTTGCTGCATTCATGGATATGATTAAAAGAATATTTTAGTTACATTTAGATCAATTTGTGATTGTGTTAATTGATGATATTTTGATTTACTCGAAGAATGAAACTGAACATGATAGACATCTGAGAGTTGTGTTGCAAACTTTACGTGAAATACACCTATATGTAAAATTCAGAAAATGTGAGTTCTGGTTATTGTAAACTGAAAAATATATTGGATTTTTCCTATATAATTCATCACCTTTTTATTTAAATTTGTTGTGAAAACCAAGTAATTATTTAATAAATTAATGAAATATGCAAAAATATGAAATTAGGATATGGAAATTATTAAAATTTGATTTTATGCTTTATTATATAGTTTTCATGCGTAAATCAGCCACATTTCCTCAATTCATGGCTAGCCATCCTTGGAAGAAGTTTCAAAAGATGGACATTCCTATTTTTTGCAAACTAAGCTCCATTTCCTCACCTATAAATAAGAGCTCATTTCTCACTTTTTCAATCATCCCTCACTCATTCATCATTCCCTCCTCTCTCAACTCTCTTAGCTATCTTCCCCCCTCACGCCTATCATCATCCTTGCATAAGGATTTTTAGAAAAATTATCCTCTTAAAGAACCCTTGGTCGGCCACCTTGGAGAACCATCAGCAAAGGAGCAAAGCAAAGAAGCGAATGAGCCTCGTCAGTCAGAGTCTTGGGTGACAGCCACTCTGAATTGGGTTTAATCTTTCTTTTCTTTAATTTAATCTAAAGATGTTTGCTATGTGTTCTTTGTTCTTGTTTACAACAATGTTAGTTTAATTTTATTTAAGATAGGATGATTGGTTTGATTAAATAATATTTATTTGATTCGTGCTTATAATGTTTGTGCCTTAATCAATCATGTTTTCAATTAAAATCAAGTCTGTATTTCACTTATACATGATTGGAATGCACCTGAATTAGCTGAGCGATCTTGACCAGACGATAGCTAATGGACACATAATTGAAATGTGCATGCTCAATTTAGATCCTGACCTGATTAAATTGTAGGTTGCATAGCAACTCTGACCAAGTTCTGTTATCTGTATAGTTTTTAGATTTATGTGATTAAATTGTTTCAAACCTGACACGTCCCTGTTACTTCACACGAATACTAAGAAACCCTTAGTAAATAAAAATCAGTAAAATGCATATTTACTAAGTAAAGGATTCCGAAAGGACCTAATGTGGTTTGCAAACTCATGAAAGATCGAGTTGCCATGGAATGTTTTTCCAAATGCTGTTAAGCATGTTGATAATAAATTGAGTTTAGTTAAAGTAATTATCCTAGTTTATTTATGTTATAATTGTTGCAAAATTGTGTTTAATTTTACTAAAATCTATTTCATTCATATAGTTGCTTACTTAGGATAATTTGCATTAGGGATCATTGCATTTAGTTTAATATATTTTACTCATCACTTTTCAACTACATTGTGTTTTTATTTACCAAATTGTTAATATAATTTTACAAATATGAAAAGAAAGATCAAAGAGATGGCATGATACTTGGAAACACGAAAATTTACGTGTTTTTACATGCCATTTTTAACTTAAAATCATGCTATTTCGGTTAAATTCTTGTCGAAAAATAATTAAATATTATAAAATAGTTAAATTATGTTAAAAATATGAACATGATGAATTTTAAGTAATTTTATAGTTAATTTTTATTAATTTTGACTATTTTCAACAGATTCGCACAAAGCGCGAAAATTGGCTCGGCAGACAATGCTCGAAGAATAAAACTGAGAAGCAATTTGAAGCATTGAGGGAAATTTATTTCCAGCCTAAGATGGTCCAAAAATGTGTGTTAATTCATAATATAATAAATTTTAATTTATTCCCAATTTAATTTGGGCTAAATAAATTATTATTAATTAATTATGGAAAAAAGGGTCCAGTTGAATCGCATTGGTTGAACCGAATCTAGTGAACCGAACCAGCCACCAATTGAGCTGCCCAGAACAGTCCATATGCTGACCCAAATCAACATTTTAGCTGACTAAATAAGCTTTCAAAGAAGCCCTTGAAGAACTTTCAACCTTGCATTCAAACCCTTCCAAAAAATGTGGCTTTATGGATTTCCCCAGGCTATTTTTAGCAAAGTTGAATCTCTCAACTTTGCCATGTGTGTGACCAGCCAAGGGGGGCCTCTTTGGCTGATGGAATTTTCTATTTTTAGCAGCCACAATTAGCTATAAAAGCCACCCATTGATGATCATTCAGCTCATCCCTCACACTCTTATTCTCTCTTCTCCTCTCTCACTTTCGCTTAACTTTTCCTTCCCATTTTCCCTTTTGTTCAAGTGTCGATTTCTTCTCTTAGGAAAGAGGTCTTATGATAACTCAAAATAGGGCCTAATCAGAATAGTGGTTTTGTAACCACAAATCTGAAGTGAAATAGTTTAATTTTATAAATTTTTTAATTTTCTAAGCTCAATTGTAAGTGATTTCTTTCCCCGTTTTTAATTATTTTCGTATTTTTATGCTTATTGAAGCTTGAATTATATGTTTCTACCATTTAATTTAAATGAAATTAAAGTTTAAAAATTGACCCATTCATGATATAATTGTAAATTGATTAGTGATGTTAGATAATGAATGTTTGAAGTGTTAATTACAAGTTTTACTAGATGAATTTCGATGAAAATGTTGAAAAAGGACTAAATTGTGAAAGATGGTAAAGTGAGCATAAAGTTGTGATTTTGTGAAATTGAGGGCTGTTATGAGCATGAAATATGATTTAGTGAAGTTTGAAATTTAAGAATTTAGTGAATTTTATTTTTACGAGCTTTGGGACAAAAGTGGAATTTTTAAAAAGTTATGGGAAAAAAATGTAAGTTTGCCAAAATATTGTGTATGGATTGTATTTGAATGGAATATTGATAAAATGCATTAAATTGTGTTAATATAGATCAAGAAAGAAGAAATAGTGAAAGTGATCGGGGAAAAGAGAAGGTTATCGACTAAATTTCAAAAATAGTCGTTTTGCATCCGAGGTAAGTTATGTGTAAATAATAGCAATATATTTTTATAAATTGTGAATTTTATTTGATATGTTAATCAATATTGAATGTGGAAGGAAAATTGTTCATGAATTATTCAAGTGATAAAGTGTTGAAAATAAAGTGTTAAGTGTAAATTCCCGGTTGGACTTAGGAATAGAAGTGGATACAAGTGACATGTCACTAGAGATCAGTGTTACAGTGTTACAGTGAGTCCCGGGTGCTGGGTGATCTAGCATGTGTTGCAGACACCTGACAGCTTGTGTGAGCAGGCCCGTGGACATTTCCAGTGTTATTGATCAGTGGTAGCTTCGGCTACATATCAGTGTGGCACTTATGTGCTAAATCTCTATGTATCTGTGTATATTCTGAGTGTTCAACGGGATTAATAATGAGTTAAAGTGAATATGAAATGAAGTGTGTATGTAGGTACGTTTAAAAGAATGCACATATGCGATAAATGTTAAGTGTATAAGTGCATGTGCAAGTGAAATGGGTAAGATTATGCATGTGTAAGTGATTGAAATTGCTAAGAAATGTTTGATTAGTCATATGAGAGAAATGTCAATTATTAAATGAGTACTTATTGTTTACATGTAACTTACTAAGCTATTTGTAGCTTACACATTTTCTCATTTCCTTTGTTTTATAGTGATTTGAGCTTGTTCGAATTGGGGATCGTCGGAGCTCGTATCACACTATCATAATCATCTCGGTATTATGTGTTTGCAAAACGTTTAAAACTATGGCATGTATAGAGTCTTAATCATTTTGAGTATGTTCATATGATATGCCTAAGATTAGCTATTGAAATGGTTAGTAAAGATTATGTTTTGGTGTTATATATGTTTAAATGGTAGCTAATACAAAGAAGCATTTTCTTTGACAGTAGCAGAGACGTGAATGTGTAAAATTACCATAAATAGTAGAAATGGAATTAGAGAGTGAATTATATATATAATTAAATCTTATCAAGTATATTTTAACATGAAAGAAACTGTGTAGGAAAATGAGTTTTATATTTTGAGATATTTAAATTTTAGTAAGATAGGGTCAGAATGGTTTTTGAAGTCCCCTATTCAGAATTTAGAAAATCATTATAAATTATAAAGAAAGAATTATGGGTCATAATTTATATGTCTAGATTCCTTAGTGAGTCTATTTTCAAAAGAAACAAATGATAACATTATATGAATTCTGTATAATTATATAATTTATTTTTAGTACCAAGAGGTCAGAACTGTCAAGTAGTGAAACATGGTAGAATTTAATGAATAAACTGTACCAATTGGCTATACCAAATATTTTAAAAATTTTATGGTAAGAAGGTATATGAGTCTAGTTTTAGGAAAAATTTACAAATTTAAATTTTGAGTTTTGTAACTCGAGATATAATTAAATTAGTGACAGTCGCGCAGGTGGACAGTTTGTTGTGAACAGTGAATTTAATTTTAAAAGCAAATTTTTATGCTTCGAATTGGTAAGTTAAGTTGGATGACATCTCGTACTCGATTTCGGAGATGATCTTGGGTAAGGGGTGCTACATTTAGTGGCATCAGAGCCAGGTTTAGTCGATTCTTAGACTAATGTAGTGAGTGTAATAAACTATCTATACAAGCCATAATTGAGTAATGATAGTGTGACGACTCCTGACATCTTAAAATGTTTTTTTATAGTAATAGATCCTAATCGAGATATAGCTGATGATGCTCAAAGTAATGCTCCTGCTTCTGCGCAAGGGACGACGCTAGTTGAAAGTCGACCCGAGACTTAGGGTTAAGGAGATGAGGCTCGAGAAGCTTTTCTTCATATGATGAACAATTGGTACACTGAGTTTGTTAGAACTAATCCTAATGCTCAACCTCCTCCGCCACTCCTATTCCTCAAGCTATTCCCATAGCTCCTCAACAAACTGAAGTGTTAAGGTTGTCAAAGCCTCTAGTGGACAAAATTTGAAAGTATGGAGCCGAAGAGTTCCGAGCTAATGTAAATGATGATCCTGAAAGAGCAGAGTTCTGGCTTGAAAATAGTTGGATGAATTATCTTGTACTCCAGAAGAAAGTCTCAAATGTGCTATCTCAATGTTGAGGGATTCGACTTTTAATTGGTGGAAAACTTTAGTGTCAGTGGTGCCTAAAGAAAAAGTTACATAGGATTTCTTTCAAGAGGAATTTCGGAAGAAGTATGTAAGTCAGCGTTTCATTGATCAAAAGAGAAAAGAGTTTCTTGAATTGAAACAACGGCACATGACGGTAGCCGAATATGAACGAGAATTTGTCAAATTAAGTAAGTATGCCTAAGAGTGTGTATCTAATGAAGCTACATTGTGCAAGAGGTTTGAAGATGGATTAAATGAGGATATCCGATTGTTAGTGGGAATCCTTGAAATTAAAGAGTTAGTGGTACTAGTTGAAAGAGCTATCAAGGCTGAAGAATTGAGTAAAGAGAAAATAAAGGTGGAATGTGAAGCAAGAGATGCAAGAAAAAGATCAATGGGCAAGTCATTTCAGTCTCAAGTGAAGAAGTCTAGAGAAATGAATACTCGATCGAATGCTTCTAGTGTGAATTTTCAAAGGGATCGAGGAAGACAATATTCAAGTTCTAAAGCTCAAACAACCTCTATAGCAAGTGTAGGAAGTGTTAAAGCTACTAGACCGGAATGTCAACATTGTAGAAAATGACATTTGGGAGAATGTTATTTAATCAACCGAGCATGTTTTAAATGTGGATCTCAAGATCATTTTTGTGAAAGATTGTCCAGAAAGGGAAGAGATAGAAAAGTTTCAAAATGTGAGATCGAGCAGTATGACTACAAGAGGAAGACCACCGAGAAATGTGGGGACTGGAATTAGTGGTAAAGGTGTAACAAAAGACACTACCGTAAGATCTGAAGCGGGAGCTCCAGCGAGAGCTTATGCCATTCGAGCTAGAGAGGAAGCATCTTCCCCTGATGTGATCACTGGTATATTTTCTCTTTACGACACTAATGTTCTTGCATTGATTGATCCTGGTTCTACTTACTCGTATGTATGCATGAATTTAGTGTCTGATAAGAATTTGTGTGTTGAATTGACTGAGTATGTGGTTAAAGTGTCAAATCCTTTAGGCAAGAATGTGATAGTTGATAAAATATGCAAAAATTGTCCTTTGATGATACAAGGTTAGTGTTTCCCTGCCAAATTGATGTTGTTGCCATTTGATGAATTTGATGTTATTTTAGGAATGGATTGGTTGACATTAATAAGGCCAAGATAGATTGTAGTCAGAAAATTCTTGAGCTGAAGTGTAGTAGTGGTAAAGTTCTTCGGGTTGAAACAGATAAGTCAAATCTGATGCCAATTGTGATTTCTGCCATGTCTGCTCCGAAATGTTTGAAAAATTGTTGTGAAGCATATCTTGCTTATGTGTTGAATACAAAAGTGTTTGAAATAAAGATCGAATCAGTGCCAGTAGTATGTGAATATTTAGATGTGTTCCCAGAAGAGTTGCCAGATTTGCCTCCGATTAGAGAAGTAAAGTTTGGTATTGAAGTAATGCCAGGTACTGCTCCAATATCAATTACTCCCTACAGAATGGCACCAACTGAACTGAAAGAGTTAAAAGTGCAATTACAAGAGTTGACGGATAAAGGATTCATAAGACCAAGTTACTCTCCGTGGGGTGCTCTTGTGCTATTTGTGAAGAAAAAGGATGGGACATTGAGATTGTGTATTGATTATCGTCAACTTAACAAAGCGACAGTGAAGAATAAGTATCCATTGCCCCGAATAGATGACTTGTTTGATTAGTTAAAGGATGCCACAGTGTTTTCCAAAATTGATTTGAGATCCGAATATTACCAATTAAGAGTTAAAGACTCAGATGTGCAAAAGACTACTTTCAGAACCCGGTATGACTACTATGGGTTTCTTGTAATGCCTTTTGGTCTGACTAATGCTCCAGCTATTTTTATGGATTTGATGAATCAGATTTTTCAGCCCTATTTGGGTAAATTTGTGGTGGTGTTTATAGATGATATTCTTATTTATTCCCAAAGTGAAGCTGAGCATGCCGAACATTTAAAAATTGTGCTACAGACTCTGTGAGAAAAGAAATTGTTTGCTAAATTTAGCAAGAGTGAATTTTGGCTAAGTGAAGTTGGATTTTTGGGACATATTGTCTTGGGAGATAGCATCCGAGTGGATTTGAATAAGATATCGGCAATAGTTGAATGGAAGCCTCCAAGAAATGTATCTGAAGTTAGGAGTTTTCTGGGCTTAGCGGGATATATCGTTGATTCATAGAAGGTTTTTCGATGATAGCTTCACCGATGAAAAAATTGTTGCAAAAAGATGTTAAGTTCGAATGGACCGAGGAATGTCAACAAAGTTTTGAGAGATTAAAGAAGTGTTTAACTGAGGCACTAGTGTTAGTGCAACTCGAGTCAGGAAAGGAATATGTTGTTTATGTTGATGCATCGTTAAATGGGCTCGAATGTGTATTGATGCAATAAGGAAAAGTGATAGCGTATGCTTCTCGACAATTGAAACCGCATGAACCAAATTATCCTACCCATGATTTAGAGTTGGCTGCTATTGTCTTTGCTTTAAAGATTTGGCGTCATTATTTATATGGTGAGAAATGTCGTGTTCTTACAAATCATAAAAGTTTGAAATATGTTATGACACAAAAAGATCTAAATTTGCGGCAACGAAGATGGTTGGAATTGTTGAAAGATTATGAACTTGTGATAGATTATCATCTGGGAAAAGCCAATATAGTTGTTGATGCTTTGAGCAGAAAGTCTCTCTTTGCTGTGAGAGCTTTTAATACGAGATTAACATTGATTGAAGATGGATCATTGTTTGCAGAGTTAAAAGCTAGATCATTGTTTCTTCAAGAAATTTATGAGGCTCATAAAGTAGATAATGAATTGCAAAAAAAAAAAGACTCAGTGTGCAGTGGATGATAATTCTGATTTTCGGATTGATTCAGATGGATGTTTAATGTTTCGTGACAGAATATGTGTTCCGAAAAATGTTGATTTAATTCAGAAAATTTTGCAAGAAGCACATGATAGTCGTTTGGCAGTTCACCCCGGTAGTGTAAAAATGTACAATGATTTGAAGAAATTATATTGGTGGCCGGGTATGAAACGAGATATCTCCGAGTATGTGACAAAGTTTTTAGTGTGCCAACAAGTAAAAGCTGAACACCAAGTACCTCAGGGTTACTTCAACCTATTATGGTGCTGAAGTGGATGTGGGATAGAATTACTATGGATTTTGTTTCCGGATTGCCATTGTCACCGAAAAAGAAAGACTTAATTTGATCGATTGACTTAGTCGGCTCATTTCATTCCTATGCGAATGAGTTTTTCACTTGACAAGTTAGCTGAATTGTATATTGCTGAGGTAGTCCGATTACATGGTGTGCCTATGTCTATTATATCTGATAGAGATCCACGATTTACTTCAAGGTTTTGGAAGAAATTACAAGAGGCATTAGGTACTAAATTGAATTTTAGTACAACATTGCACCCCCAAACCGATGGACAGTCTGAAAGAATAATTCAAGTACTCGAAGATATGTTGAGATGTTGTGTATTGGAATTTGAAGGTAATTGGGAAAGATATCTACCTTTCATGGAATTTGCATATAATAATAGTTATCAATCGAGCATAAAAATGGCACCTTATGAAGCGTTGTATGGACGAAAGTGTAGGACTCCATTATATTGGACTGAACTTAATGAAAATCAGTTACATGGAGTCGATTTGGTAAAAGAAACCGAAGAAAAAGTGAAGATAATCCGTGATTGTTTGAAAGCTGCATCGGATCGACAGAAGTTGTATGCGGACTTGAAAAGCAAAGAGATTAAATTTCAAGTAGGTGATAAAGTATTTTTGAAAGTGTCTCCATAGAAGAAAATTTTGAGATTTGGCCGTAAAGGTAAATTAAGTCCAAGATTTATTGGTCCGTATGAAGTGATAGAAAGAATCCGTCCAGTAGCTTATCGATTGCCTTTACCACCGGAATTGGAAAGAATTCATAATGTGTTTCATGTTTCTATGTTGAGGCGATATTGATCGGACCCATCGCATGTGATTTCACCGACTGAAGTGGAAATTCGATAGGATATGACATACTAAGAAGAGCCGATTCGAATCTTAGCACGAGAAGTAAAACAATTGAGAAACAAAGAAATTGCTTTAGTGAAAGTGTTATAGCAACGACATGGAGTGGATGAGGCAACATGGGAAATCGAGGAGGCTACGAGGAAACAGTATCCCAACTTATTCACTGGTAAGATTTTCGGGGACGAAAATCCCTAAGGGGGGAAATTGTGATAGCCCGAAATAAGGCCTAATCAGAATAGTTGTTTTGTAACCACAAATCCGAAGTGAAATAGTTTAATTTTATAAATTTTTATTAATTACTAATTGAATGAAATATTGTATGAAAATATGGATAGGAAATTTTAATGATTTAGTGCCTAATTGAATTTTTAGGACTAAATTGAGAAAAATGCAAACTGTGTCCAATTAGTGATTAAATGACTTAATTGAATTATTGCATGAAATTGGAAGTGTTTATGTGGCAATTAGACCATAAATTAGTGTTATGGACACAAAAGGGTAATTCTAGAAAAATATTAAAGTAATGGGTCAAAGGCATTTTTGTCCAAATTGAATAAAAGACAAAATAAAGATAAAATAAGTGTCCATCTTCTTTAAAATTGAAGAGTTGCTGCCGAAACTTTCATGTTCTATATGGTAGGGTTCTTGATTTTTCTAAGCTCAATTGTAAGTGATTTCTTGCCCCATTTTTAATTATTTTCGTATTTTTATGCTTATTGAAGCTTGAATTTTATGTTTCTACCATTTAATTTAAATGAAATTAAAGTTTAAAAATTGACCCATTCATGATATAATTGTAAATTGATTAGTGATGTTAGATAATGAATGTTTGAAGTGTTAATTACTAGTTTTACTAGATGAATTTCGATGAAAATGTTCAAAAATGACTAAATTGTGAAAGATGGTAAAGTGAGCATAAAGTTGTGATTTTGTGAAATTGAGGGCTGTTATGATTATGAAATATGATTTAGAGAAGTTTGAAATTTAAGAATTTAGTGAATTTTATTTTTACGAGCTTTGGGACAAAAGTGGAATTTTTGAAAAGTTATGGGAAAAAAATGTAAGTTTGCCAAAATATTGTGTATGGATTGTATTTGAATGGAATATTGATAAAATGCATTAAATTGTGTTAATATAGATCAAGAAAGAAGAAATAGTGAAAGTGATCGGGGAAAAGAGAAGGTTATCGACTAAATTTCAAAAATAGTCGTTCTGCATCTGAGGTAAGTTATGTGTAAATAATAGCAATATATTTTTATAAATTGTGAATTTTATTTGATATGTTAATCAATATTGAATGTGGAAGGAAAATTGTTCATGAATTATTCAAGTGATAAAGTGTTGAAGATAAAGTGTTAAGTGTAAATTCCCGGTTGGACTTAGGAATAGAAGTGGATACAAGTGACATGTCACTAGAGATCAGTGTTACAGTGTTACAGTGAGTCCCGGGTACTGGGTGATCTAGCATGTGTTGCAGACACCTGACAGCTTGTGTGAGCATCCCCGTGGACATTTCCAGTGTTATTGATCAGTGGTAGCTTCGGCTACATTTCAGTGGTAGCTTCGGCTACATATCAGTGTGGCATTTATGTGCTAAATCTCTACGTATCTGTGTATATTCCGAGTGTTCAACAGGATTAATAATGAGTTAAAGTGAATATGAAATGAAGTGTGTATGCAAGTACGTTTAAAAGAATGAGCATATACGATAAATGTTAAGTGTATAATTTCATGTGCAAGTGAAATGGGTAAGATTATGCATGTGTAAGTGATTGAAATTGCTAAGAAATGTTTTATTAGTTATATGAGAGAAATGTCAATTATTAAATGAATACTTATTGTTTACAGGTCCTCATCAGCCATTGTTGAGCAACAATTAAAGTGTTCATAAGCTGCCTTGATAGCCAAGTACAATGGAGAACGAAGAACGGAGATATCAGTCAAGCCACGGAGAAACACCTGATTTGCTTATTGTTCCCTATCTCTTTAAATTTCGTTGTTGTTTTGACAAACATGTTTATGAATATTTATGCTATTGAAATGGTTATTTTAATCAAACTAGCTTGAATTTAATCCGTGTTGGGTTGATTATATTTTGTCTGCTTGAATTATTAAAATTGTGTTTGTGCTGTTATAGGCCTCGGTAAGATGCTTGATTAAGTAAAATCATGCCTAAGTTATTCTTGCCATATTAATTGTTAGATAACTAATTAATTAATTATTAAATCATATTGAAATTGTAATTAATCGACACAATACTTAATCAGTGCATGTTATTTTTCTAAGGTCTGAAGTTTTTCAAATTTGCCCAACTGTTGTTATACAAAACAATTTTATATTTAAATTTGTTCTTTTGAAGTTTTGGTTTTTCCTTTCACCTTACACATGGGTTGATTAAGTATCAAACCCAATATTCCTCACATAACCTTGTCCACCATATATAAATATTCACCTTTCCAATTTTCCCGTTGAACACTCGGAATGTTATCCGTTATCGGTGGATTCAGCACTTAGCAACCACCAATGATTCGGGGAATCAACACTTAGCAACCCCTTTCACATTTAAGATACGCTGGGATCAGCACTTAGCAACCACCAATGAGTCGGGAAATCAGCACTTAGCAACTCCCTTCACATTTAAAATACGGTGGAATCAGCACTTAGCAACCACCAATGAATCGGGGAATCAGCACTTAGCAACCCCCTTTATATTCAATGTACTCCGGCCTATTCCGAGTGTTCAACTGAAAACCGTGTTTTTCAACACTTTACCACCTTTCCCAACTTAACCACATTTTTAGGATCTTCGTCAATTAATTATTTTATGTTCAATTAAATCTCAACAAATATTAAATAATATCAAAAAAATGCATTAATTCACATGTTTACTTACCTCGGTGCAAAATATCGTAATTTTGCAATTTACTCCACTATCTTCTCTTTTCCCCGTTTGAGGTAGTCTTCTCGTCTTTCTTGATCTATAATAGAAAATTTAACTCATTTAATGTTCACATTTATTAAAATAGTCCTCCACCCAACTTTTTGAAAAATTATAATTTTGCCCCTAACTTTTGCATATTTACACTTTTGTCCCTAAGCTCAGAAATTAAACTTCATCTCTTATTCTTATGTTTTATGACATGCTGAATTTTTTTCCTTCTATGGCAACATAAAATTCTCACTCTAACACACACTTTTGAACATTAATTATTTTTACCGATTATGTCAATTTACCTGTTTTCATTTAAAATCGCTTAGCAAAAGTTGTTTAACATAATTTCTAGCTTCATATTCTACCATAAAACAGCAAAATAAACACATTTCACCTATGCATATTTTTCCAAATATGAACCCTAACATGAATTATTGATAAAATAAGCTAAACCGAGGTACGAGGATTTCAAAAATGCGAAGAACATTAAAAACGGAGCTAGGATGCACTTACTATGAGCTTGAGAAAGTGAAGAAACCCTACCTATGGAGTCCTTCTAAATTTGGCAGCAAGGTATGGAGAAGATGATGATTTTTGCCATCTTTTTCCCTTTTTATTTTGTTTATTTCCAAATGACTAAAATGCCCTCATTTTAAAAAAATGTATTTCACCCATTTCTTAAGTCTATTTTTGCCCGTCAATTAAATAATGGTCTAATTACCATATAAGGACCCCCAATGTATAATTTCATAACAATTAGACACTTCTAACATGTAGAACTCAACTTTTGTACTTTTTACAATTTAGTCCTTTTGACTAAATTAAGTGCCGAAACTTCAAAATTTTCGAACGAAATTTTCATGAAATTTTTCTGTGAAATTGTAGACCATAAAAATATAATGATAATCATATTTTTCCTCGTCGGATTTGTGGTCCCGAAACCACTGTTCTAACTTGGCCCAGAATCGGGCTGTTACATTCAAGTTAGAAATACTCTGTTACCTCACTTGATCTTTTATATGCTTGTGAAGATTGATTAATCGCTTGGATTGACATTGAAAAATTTTCAAGAGATTGATTATTTTAATAAGTATGCATGAGCAGTAGTTAGCAAATTACCGAGTTGCCGTGAATTTGTTCGTAGCAGTATAAACATAAGTTTAATAATTTTAAGTTAAAGGAATGTAATTAATACAACACAATTATATCATCTTGATTAAACCGTATTTGAAATCGTGCATTAGAACCTTTTTATTTTTAATTTTTTTACTTAGTTTGTAACCCTTAGTTTTTAATCATCTTTAAACCAAAATATTTTCCATCACCAAAGTGTTTTAACATCAATTTCATAAATATTCTTTTTTACAGTCCTTGTGGGTACGATAACGTGACATTTACTTATCACTTTATTACTTGTTGCAGTTATGTACACTTGCACATTTTCGTCGTTCCAAGTTTTTGGCGCTGTTACCCGGGATTGTTTTTAAAAAAAGGCATTATTTGTGAATTTGTTTTTACGTTTTGTTTTATTTTTTTTCCAGTTTAAATCTTTACTTAATGTTTCTTTGATTATTTCAGGTGTTTATGAGTATTGACCAGATTATCGACTTACTCCCTGTGGACCCTGAAATAGAACGAACCTTTCGACAGCAAAGAAGACAAGTGAACCAGAGAAGGACCGAATAGATAAAATCTGAGAATATGAATCAAGGAAACGGAACAAACCTTGCTCAGAATCCTATCCTTATTGCTGAAGCTAGTCATGTTTTAAATGTTTCAGACTCTGGGCCAATTCAGTGGAATGCCTACTGAAGATCCTTATCTTCTCTTAAGACTATTTATGGAGGTGAGTGATTCTTTCAACTTAGCCGGAGTACCCGAAGATGCATTACAACTGAAGCTATTCCCATATTCGCTAAGGGACAAAGCTCGTGCCTGGTTGAACTCATTACCTCCGAACTCCATTTCTACATGGTAAGAGTTAGCCGAGAGTTTCCTCATAAAGTATTTCCCGCCGAGCAAGAATGCCAAGTTGAGGAATGAGATCATTGTCTTCCAAAAAATGGATGATGAGTCCCTGTGTGAGGCATAGGAAAGGTACAAAGAGTTATTATGAAAGTGCCCTCATCATGGAATCCCACATCGCATTCAACTTGAGACATTCTATAATGGTCTCAATGCTCATACGAGGATGGTAGTGGATGCCTCTGCTAATGGTACTCTCCTTTCTAAGTATTATAATGAGGCTTACAAAATTATTGAGAGGATTGCCAGCAACAATTATCAATGGCCAACCAATCGAGCAGCATCAGGAAGACGAGTCGCCGGAATACATGAAGTGGACGCTCTCACTTCACTCACATCTCAGGTATCTTCAATACCTTCAATGCTTAAGAATCTTACCACTAATAGACCTAACAGTTTTGCAGCCCAACCACCTAACCAATTAGAGAATATAACCTATGTTTATTGTTGGGAAGGACATTTGTTTGAAGAATGTCCATCGAACCCCGAATCCTTATATTACATGGGTAAACAAAACCAAAACCAAAACCAAAGGAGGCAAGGACTGCAATCCAACTTTTATAACTCATCGTGGTGAAATCACCCGAATTTTTCTTGGAGTAACCAAGGGGCCTTGAACCAGTAACACTTACGCCAAACCTAGACAAACTTAGCTGCCTAATTTCCCCCAACAAGTTCAAAAACCAACCTAAGTGGAACCATCCAATAGCTTAGAGAATATATTGAAGACATACATGACGAAAAACGACGCCACTCTAAGGAATTTGGAGAATCAAGTGGGCCAGCTTGCTACTGAACTCAGGAACCGACCATAAGGTGCTCTACCTAGTGACACAGAGAATCTGAGAAATCTGGGGAAGGAACATTGTAAAGCTTTGACATTGAGGAATGAAAAGATAGTAGAGCCTTACACTGTCAAAGTTGAAAAGGAGCCAGCTGACACTTAAGATTCATAAGAAGTTCAACCAAGTGTTGAAATTCCAGTTTCACCAGAACCATAATCTACAAAACTCGACAAAGTAACCTCAGGACCAGTTAATTCTGATAAAAAAACAATGTCGTTAGATGTAGAATTGCCATCAAAGACGAGTCAACCAGAATCAGTCCTAGTAATGAAACCACCACCACCCTACCCTCAAAGACTTCAGAAACAGAAGCAGGAGATTCAATTCAAGAAGTTCCTTGACGTACTCAAGAAACTTCACATCAACATCCCATTGGTTGAAGCACTTAAGCAAATGTTGAACTACGTCAAGTTCATGAAAGATATATTGTCTAAGAAATGAAGACTTGGAGAATTTGAGACGGTAGCTCTAACGAAGGAATGCAGTGCATATCTTTAAGACAAACTATCCTCAAAATTGAAGGATACTGGATGTTTTACCATACCGTGTAACGTTGGAGCAACATATTGTGGTAAGGCATTATGTGACTTAGGTGCAAGTATCAACTTGATGCCTATGTCAATATTTAAGAAGTTAGGGATAGGAGAAGTTAGACCAACTACAGTTACACTTCAACTAGCAAATCGATACTTAGCACATCCAAAAGGAAAAATCGAGGACGTATTGGTGTGTGCAGATAAGTTTATCTTTCCTGCTGACTTTGTAATTCTAGATTTTGAAGCAAACAAAGAAGTGCCAATCATCCTAGGAAGGCCGTTCCTAGCAACTAGAAGAACCCTTATTGATGTGCAGAAGGGCGAGCTCACTATGTGTGTTCAGGATGATCAGGTAACATTTAACGTCTTTAATTCTATGTGATTTCCTGACACAATGGATGATTGCTCTGCAGTGTCCGATTTAGAGGATTTAATAGTGGAGAAGGAACTCAACTGTGTTGAGGACCTACTGGAAAGAATTTTGACATTGTATCCTCCAAATGATGAAGAGGAGGATGAATACTTAGCTTTGCTAGAAGCTAATCAAAGGGAATTTAATCCGCAATTCCATTTTGAATCTTTGGAGTTAGAAAGGAGGGACTATTCCTAACCAAAAGCGTCGATCGAGGAGCCACCTAAATTAGAACTCAAGGTATTACCTTCTCATTTAAAATACGTTTATATAGGTAACACTTCTACTCTACCTGTGATTATTTTAGCAGAATTGACCACTAAGCAATAAGAGAAACTTATCTTAGTTCTGAAACAATTCAAGAAGGCTATCGGATGGACCATAGTCGATATTCGCGGTATTAGTCCATCTGTATGCATGCACAAGATTATCCTATAAGATGGCAAAAAAAGGATGATCGATGGACAACGAAGACTGAACCCTATCATGAAGGACGTAGTAGAAAAAGAGATCATCAAATGGTTAGATATGGGTATCATCTATCCCATCTCAGACAGTTCATGGGTAAGCCCAGTCCTGTGTGTGCCAAAAAAAGGAGGTATCACGGTAGTAGAGAATGAGAACAACGAGTTGATACCAACTAGAACGGTTACGGGATGGAGAATCTGCATCGATTATCGAAAGCTGAACAAGACGACTAGGAAAGATCACTTTCCTTTGTCGTTTTTGGACCAGATGCTGGATAGACTCGCAAGACGAGATTACTATTGTTTTTTCGATGGATACTTAGGGTATAATTAGATTACAGTAGCACCAAAAGATCAACACAAAATGACATTCACTTGCCCGTATGGTACGTTTGCATTTAGATGCACGCCATTTGGAATATTTAATACACCTGCTACATTTTAAACATGTATGATGTCTATTTTTACTGACATGGTTGAGAAATATTTGGAAGTTTTTATGGATGATTTTTCAGTATTCGGAGATACTTATGATGATTGCTTATCCAATCTAACTAAGGTACTAAGGCGATGCGAAGAAACGAATCTCGTACTCAACTGGGAAAAGTGCCATTTTATGGTATGAGAAGGAGTTGTTCTAGGGCATCAGATAACGAGACCTGGGATCGAGGTAGACAAAGAAAAGGTTGATGTTATTAAGAAACTCCCACCTCCAACATCTGTAAAGGGTGTTAGGAGCTTTTTGGGCCATGCCAGTTTTTATCGAAGATTTATCAAGGACTTCTTCAAAGTTGCTAAACCCTTATACAAATTATTGGAGAAGGACTATATATTCAAGTTTGATGAGGAATGCTTAAAAGCCTTCAATGATTCGAAGAGTCGATTAGCCACGGCACCCATAATCGTCACACTACACTTAGATTTGCCATTCGAATTGATATGTGACACAAGTGACTTCGCAATTGGAGCTGTCTTGGGCCAGCGACGGAACAAAGTTTTTCATCCCATCTACTACGCAAGTCGAACCCTAACAGGAGTTCAACTAAATTATACAGTAATAGAAAAAAAGTTACTTTCTATTGTGTTTGCTTTCGACAAGTTTCGACCTTATCTGGTAGGTACCAAAGTGACTGCCTATACGGACCACTCGGCAATTAAGTATTTACTTGCAAAGAGAGACGCTAAGCCGAGGCTGATCCGATGGGTACTTCTACTTCAAGAGTTCGATCTAGAAATTCAAGATCAAAAGGGAGTCGAAAATCAAGTAGCAGATCACTTGTCCAGATTGGAGCCACAAAAAGGGAATTCTCTTCTTATACCAATTCAGGAGACGTTTCCAGACGAACATATCTTGAAGGTAAATTATGTCCATAATAGCCCTTGGTTTGCTGATATTGCTAACTATTTAGCTTGTTGTTTGATGCCAATTGATAAGACGTATCAACAAAGGAAAAAGTTTCTTCACGATGTGAAGTACTATTTTTGGGAAGAGCCATATGTGTTTAAAAAGTGTGCAGATCAGATGATTAGGAGATGCGTGGCAGAAGATGAAATACCGAAGATTTTATACCACTGTCACTCAGCTCCAAGTGGGGGACACTTCAGAGGTACATGTACAGCGGCCAAAGTATTGCAAGCCAGATTTTTTTGGCCAACACTATTCAAGGATGCATATGCTTACATGAAGAGCTATGATTAATGTGAAAGGGTTGGAAATGTCACCAACAAAAATGAGATGCCTCGAACAAACATCATTAAGGTAGAGTTGTTCGATGTATGGGGTATTGACTTTCTTGGTCCCTTTCCTTCGTCTTGCGGTCACAATTACATACTAGTAGCAGTAGACTATGTGTCTAAGTGGGTCGAGGTTGAGGCATATCCGACAAATGATGCTAAGGTTGTGATAAAGTTTCTGCAGAAGCATGTGTTCACAAGGTTTGGAACCCCAAGAGCTATCATCAGTGATGAATCCCACTTTGTGAACAAGTGGTTAAAATGGGTATTAGACAAGCATGGAGTGAAACACAAAGTTGCAACAACTTACCATCCGCAGACAAATGGGCAAGCTGAACTAGCAAATAAGGAGATCAAAGGCATACTTGAGAAGGTATTCTGCCCAAACCGACGAGATTGGTCCACAAGATTAGATGATGTTTTATGGGCTTACAGAACAGTATACAAGACACCGTTAGGGATGTCACCCTATAGGTTGGTCTTTGGGAAAGCTTGCCATCTACCATTAGAGTTAGAGCACAAAGCTACTGGGCTCTTCAACAGCTTAATTTGTATCCTAAGCTCGCGAAAGAGAAACGGATGTTCCAACTCAATGAGTTAGAAGAGTTCCAAATGTTCTCATATGAAAATGCCAAATTACTTAAAGAAAGACTCAAGAAATGGCATGAAAACCACATTCGAGTTCGAGTTGTTGAACTCCAAGGTAAGGGAGGTAATTTTCGAGTTAATGCTCAGCACCTGAAACATTATTGGGGAGATACAATTGAACAGGATAAAATCTCGTTCGTTTTATCAGATACTTAATTTTTCGTTTTTCTTTGTCAACAAATGATTTAGGGTATATTTTCGGGTAAAGTATGTTTAAATAAATTCTGTCTAGGAGATTGGAACTTAAGCGGGACCGTTTGTGACCCCTCCAATCTTTCGTGGGAATTTATTTTGACATAAATTTTCAAGAAATTATCCTCTAAATGGAGAAATAAATTTTTAGTTTCAAATAAAAGGGTCAATTTTTGTCCAAGTTTTAATTTGCAACTTAATTTTAAATTTTCATTAAGTCTAGGGACTTAATTGAATTATTTTTAAAATTTAGACGCTCTTTTCATAAATAAAACTATGTGCCTTTCTTTATGAATATTTTCAAAAAGCATCTAGAATAAATATCTTTAATATTATTAATAATTTGATAAACTTTAATATATAATTATATTATTTATAATTTATATATTAATTTTTATCAACTTAGCTTAGAATTAGGATTAATTAGGAATTTTTTATTTTTGCATAATAAAATAAGAAATGGGAATCAAAAGTAAATATGGACAAGTAGTAAAGTCTAAACTGTGACAATAGGTATATACATGTTTAGGATTGGATCTAGGAAGAGCTTGGTACTTAAGCACTCAAATTGACTCACCTCAGTTTTTTCTGGAATCCTACCTAGTGGATAGTATCTGTTCACTTTAAACAATGAAGACATTGTTCATTTTAAGTTAGGGGGACCGAAAATTGAAATTATTTCCACTCAGAATAAAAATTTTCTTTTAATTATGAATATGATATATTTTTGTTCAATAAATTTGAATTTTGTTAAGTATGCTAAATTAAGTATGAATAAAGTTTGATTATTTTAATAAATTGTTATGTTAGCTTAATAATGACATGAAATGTATTTCTAATAAAGCATGCAAATCATACAATAAAATTTTAGTTATTTAGGAAAGTTAGGCATGCATGAAAGTTTAAGTCTTTAGAATTGACTTAGTAGTTTCTTGAGGTGAAATCCTAGGAAGCATGGAACGTTGAAAATGATTTAGGCAACTATTTTTTGGACCGTTTGAGCCTTTAAGCCAACCATGATGAAAGTTTTATCCTTTGAAACCCAACTTTGAGACTTTATGGCCTAATTTTATTGAACCATTACAAAGTTAGCCATCACTTTTCTTACTTATCTTAAAAATGTCCCAAACACTAGACTCAGTACTATTCAGAGTATTCTTTGAAAATAAGTTTGGGGGAGTTGCAAAGAAGTACGAAATGCTCTAAAAATTGTAGTACATGCAGTAAAATACTCAAAAAAAAAAAAGAAAAAAAGCATATGTACTTGAAGTAAATTGCACTAAAGAGCATGTGAAAAGGAAAGAAAAGTTGATGTATTGAAGGTAATCATTTCGAAAGGTCTGATACAAGCTGAGTCTAGGGTTTTTTTTAAACCTAAAAATATCTATCTTTCACCTACCCCTAAGCCCAGCCACGTTACAACCTTGTTAAAGACCTATTGATTCAAAGTTCCAATGTTACCTACATTAGTGGAGAGAAATTGCTCTGTTCAACATATGAAGACATCAATTAAGCTTAATGATTGCAGTTTAATTTTGAATAAGGGATTAAAATCAAATTGGTAGTGATTAACATGTCTTTATTAAGAAACATTTAGTCTAATTTTGCTATTTTAGGAATTGTTGAGATTAATTTGAACGTAATATATACTTGAGTAGCATAATTATCAAATTTCTTGTTTTTAAGCATAAGTATATTGATTTCATGATTTTCAGAAGAATGTTGTTCTGAAGGAGTTTTTCAAAAAGTGTTTCCGAGAAAATTCTTTTCAAATTTGTGCATTACTCGGGACAAGCAATGAATTAAGTTTGGGGGTGTGGAAACATGAAAATTTATGTGTTTTTACATGCCCTTGTTAACTTAAAATCATGCTATTTCAGTTAAATGCTTGTCAAAAAATAATTAAATATTATAAAATAATTAAATTATGTTAAAAATATGAACATGATGAATTTTAATTAATTTTATAGTTAATTTTGACTATTTTCGACAGGTTCACACAAAGGGCGAAAATTGGCTCGGCAGATAATGCTCGAAGAATAAAACTGAGAAGCAATTTGAAGCATCGAGGAAAGTTTCTTTCCAACCTAAGATGGTCCAATAATGTGTGTTAATTAATAATATAATTTGGGCTAAATAAATTATTATTAATTAATTATGGAAAAAAGGGTCCAATTGAACCGTATTGGTTGAACCGAATCTAGTGAACCGAACCAGCCACCAATTGGGCTGCCTAGAACCGTCCATGACTCAAATCATCATTTTAGATGACTAAATAAGCTGGTAAAGAAGCCCTTGAAGAAATTTCAACCTTGCATTCAAACCCCTCAAAAAAATGTGGCTTTATGAATTTTCCCCAGGCTATTTTTAACAAAGTTGAATCTCTCAACTTTGCCATGTGTATGGCTAACCAAGGGGGGTCTGTTTGGCTGATGGAATTTGCTATTTTTAGTAGTCACAATCAGTTATAAAAGCCACCCATTGCTGATCATTCAACTGATCTCTCACACTCTCATTCTCTCTTCTCTTCTCTCACTTTCTCTAAACTTTTCCTTCCCATTTTACCTTTTGTTCAAGTGCCAATTTCTTCTCTTGGGAAAGATGTCCTCATCAGCCATTTTTGAGCAGAAATTAAAGTGTTCATAAGCCACATTGATAGCCGAGGACAATGGAGAGCGAAGAACAGAGAAATCAGTCAAGCCACTTAGAAACACTGGATTTGCTTCTTGTTCCCTATCACTTTAAATTTCGTTGTTGTTTTGAAAAACATGTTTATGAATATTTATGGTATTGAAATGGTTATTTTAATCAATCTAGCTTGAATTTAATCCGTGTTGGGTTGATTATATTTTGCCTGCTTGAATTATTGAAATTGTGTTTGTGCTGTTATAGGCCTCGGTAAGATGCTTGATTAAGTAAAATCATGCCTAAGTTATTATTGAAATATTAATTGTTAGATAACTAATGAATTAATTATTAAATCGTATTGAAATTGTAATTAATCGACACAACACTTAATGAATGCATGTTATTCTTCTAAGGTAGCTAAAGTTAATTTAGCATTGTATTTGGCGATACATATGCCTTGCATAACTTGCAATATTATTGTGATTAAACTGTTTCAAGGTAGAAATACTCTGTTACCTCACTTGATCTTTTATATGCTTGTTAAGATTGATTAATCGTTTGGATTGACATTGAAAAATGTTGAAGAGATTGATTAATTTAATAAGTATGTTTGAGTAGTAGTTAGCAAATTACCGAATTGCCGTGAATTTGTTCGTAGCAGTATAAACATAAGTTTAGTAATTCTAAGTTAAAGGAATGTAATTAATCCAACACAATTATATCATCTTGATTAAACCTTATTTGAAATTGTGCATTAGAACCTTTTTATTTTTAAAATTTTTTTACTTAGTTTTTAACCCTTAGTTTTTAATCATCTTTAAACCAAAATTTTGTCCATCACCAAAGTGTTTTAACATTAATTTCATAAATATTATTTTTTATAGTCCCTGTGGGTACGATAACTCGACATTTTGTTTGTCACTTTATTACTTGTTACGATTGTGTGCACTTGCACATTTTCGTCGTTCCAATACTCATATACAACTTCACGAGTTTAAAGAAGGTCAAAAGGTGTTGTTGTTTAATTCAAGGCTGAAGTTATTTCCTGGGAAGCTGAAATCTCGATGGAAAGGCCCCTATACGATCTACTGAGTTTATCCTTATGGAGCTATTGAATTATACTATAATTATGGAGGTACGTTGAAAGTTAATGGTCAACGTCTCTGTAACACCCCGAACCCGAGACCGTCGCCGGAGTCGAACACGAGGTGTTAACAGACTTCAAACCACTTATTGACATTTCCCAGACAAGCTGTCAATCTGCGTACTAGTCGCTTTAAAAATCATATCTTGAGTTCTGAAACTCGAAATCCAGTTTCGTAAATTTTCCCTGGAACTAGACTCATATACCTATATGGTAGAATTTTTGTAGAATTTTTGGTCAGTCCAATTAGTACAGTTTATTAGTCAAATTCTCCCATGTTACAGGGATCGACTACACTGATCCTTGCGCATTACGAATTGGATATCTCCCTACACAGAGCTTCAATACTGATGTCGTTTGTTTCTATAGAAACTAAACTCAGAGAGGAATCTGTACATATATGGCATGACTCATAATTATCTCTGGTTAATTTATAATGAATTTCCAAAGTCGGAACAGGGAATCCAGAAACCGTTCTGGCCCTGTCTCACGAGAACCTGAATATCTCTTAACATACTGTCCATATGATCGTTTCGTTACTTCTATATGAAAATAGACTCATCGAGCTTCGATTACATAATTTATTCATCAATTAATTCCACTCCTACTATTTTTAGTGATTTTTCAATCTCACGTCACTGCTGCTGCCAGCATCTGTTACGAAAGCAACTATGCCCATTTCGTGATTTCTCCTTGATCTAACTAGTAATTCATCATACATATCACAAATTATGATCATGACTAGCCATGCCAAAGGCTAATCATTGTCAAACATCCCCCTACTACACTATTGCCATATCATGAATTTTAACACCAAAATAATCAACCATGACATATGGCATAAAAAGAAAAGTCGAATTACCAAGGCTTACGACCTAGCGTTATAAAACCAAACC
This sequence comes from Gossypium hirsutum, assembly GCF_007990345.1. Taxonomy (NCBI): domain Eukaryota; kingdom Viridiplantae; phylum Streptophyta; class Magnoliopsida; order Malvales; family Malvaceae; genus Gossypium; species Gossypium hirsutum. Next base: position 17,120,373 of record NC_053445.1, on the reverse strand, counting down.
CAACCGACATTTATGCCATTTTCGCATGGCTAAAAGTTTACATACCAAAGTTCAAACACAACATAATAGCCTATAAATGCCGAAATGATCTCCTAAGCCGACTAAGAAGAAAGTACCAAAACTTGCTAGCCGGTGTGATGACTTCGATGACGGCCCGACCACGCAAAAAGAGACGAGTCCAAGAAACCTAGAATAGGAGACAAGGAAACACCGAGTGAGTATATAACTCAGTAAGTCATAAGCAATGCACTACCATCCATTAATAACATTATCACAAGAGGAAACAAAATGGAACGAGGCTAGTTACTCCATCCATACCGAACCATGCCATAGTTCCTCAGACCTATCGGTTCAATCTCATACCAAATCATGCATTCACATTCCATATACTAATCAATAGGATATTTGAGGCATTTTCATACATCATTTTATTTTCGTTACAATCATACAACTAAACGGCCTTTCACCTATTCCACGATAAATCTTATGTACGTGACTTCAAGTATATTTGTCACATAGGTTCAAACTTACCAAGCTCAACTCCAAATATAAACATAGCGCCTATTAGCCATGAACTCAACGTACTTATCCGATCCGCTGTCCGTGATCAACTCAATAATGTCGCACACTTAGTGTCCATAGTGATTCAAAAATATATATTAAGTCCGCACACTCAGTGCTATATAATCAACTCGCACACTTAGTGCTATATAATCAAACTCGCACACTTAGTGCTGTACAATTTAAACCCGCACACTTAGCGCCAATCTCATGATCATAAAAGTTTATACCCACACACTTAGTGCCGAGATCAACAACTCAATACATCTCACCTCTTTTCTTCTCATTCAACACTTTCATCACCACATACATACTTGTATATATATATTTATCATTCCATTCAGCATCATTACATAGACGTTATGACCATTTAAATTCATACAAACTATATGCTTAATGACTTACCTTGTGTTGGGTAAGACGGTTCCAACTCAGTTACTCGATGATCTTTTCTTTGCCCTTGCTTGCCTCTCCACCTTTAGCTTTTTGAGCTAAATCGATAAATTAACTAGTTTAACCATCTTGCTAAACATTCATACTTCAATTACACATGCATATGTATGTTTGTATATTCGGCAATGACAATGGTAATTTAGCAAACCTTAATTTAACTTATAATTGTTCATAACACATTTAAAGCATCCACTCCATTCCATCATTTTAAAGCACATACATTACTCAATATTATCCAAGTTCACATTCGGCATTTTCACAAATACACATGCCGATTTCATTCACTCATCTCTAATGTTAATTAAGAAATGCCGAATGTCACCAACTAAATGGCATACACACACTCACATGCATAAAAGTCATCCACACCTCCTATAGCTCATTCGGCATTCACAAAATCATACCATTAGAATTCATGTACAATACCGAACCTTTAGACATTCAAACATCTACCCTATTCTTTTCAAATCATCTAAACGGCAACACTCACATTCTAGCATTTAAATACAAAACATTTATTCAAGTAACTAAGCAAGTCCAAGTTCGGCTATTACACATATAAATACTATCAAATTAAATTTTTAACTAGATCAAGCATCTCTCATCTACATTTATTCATTAAAACATAAAGAAAATAATCAAATCTCTTCATTAACCACCATGGCCGAATGCTCCATTCACCACCCAAATCCAAATTTTTAACATGGGCAAAGTAAGGAACTTAGTAACTAACTTAAAATAAGCTAAAATTTCAAAATCTAACATGAATTACTAACCTTGTTTTAAGCTTAAGATGGCCGAATGCTATATCCCTTTTCTTCTTTAAAGTTCGGCTACTAAGGGAGAAGATGAAACCAACATTTTGTCTTTCTTTTGTTTTTCTATTATCCTTTCTTTTTCTTTTCTTTAGCTCACGGCCATGGGGGGGAAACAACCACACATTTTTTTGTTTTTATTTCTTTATTACCCATACTCCCTATTTTATTTTTTCTAACATACCTCACTAAGCCAACATGTTCCCAACATGTTTCCACTCATAGCATGGCCGGCCACTAGCTCAAATTTTGGGTAATTTGACATGCAAACCCATCATTTTCATAACATGCATTAATAGGCCACTTCACATTTGCCTAGCACATTTCTAAATTTTCTCACATAAGTCCTATTTAATAAAATTCACTTACAATTAACAAAATTCAAACATGAAATTTTCACACATGCATATATACATATAATAAACATCAAATATGATGGCTAATTATTAGTATGACTCGGTTTTGTGGTCCCGAAACCACTCCCCGACTAGGGTCAAATTTTGGGCTGTCACAACTCTCTCCCACTCAAGAAATTTTCGTCCTCGAAAATCTTACCGGTAAATAGGTTTGGGTATCGTTCTTTCATCGAGCTCTCGGTTTCCCAAGTAGCTTCCTCGATCCCGTGTTTGAGCCATAACACCTTTACTAACGGAACCCTTTTGTTTCGCAACTCCTTCACTTCACGAGCTAGGATACACATCGGCTCTTCTTCATAACTCATATCGGCTTGAATTTCAACCTCCGACGGACTAATTATGTGCGAAGGATCAGATCTATAGCGTCGAAGCATCGAAACATGAAAGACGTCGTGAATCTTTTCAAGTTCAGGAGGTAAAATCAATCGATATGCAACTGGACCGACTCGTTCGGATATTTCGTATGGCCCAATGAATCTCGGACTCAACTTGCCCTTTCGGCCAAATCTGAGTACTTTTTTCCAAGGCGAAACTTTAAGAAATACTTTATCTCCCACCTGATATTCAATGTCTTTTCGTTTCAAATCCGCATACGATTTCTGACGATCTGTGGCTGCCTTTAGACTTTCACGGATTACCCTTACTTTCTGTTCGGCATCTTTAATCAAATCGACTCCGAAAATTTTACTTTCACCGAGCTCGGTCCAAAACAATGGTGTACGGCATTTACGACCGTACAAAGCCTCGTAAGGTGCCATCTTAATACTTGATTGAAAACTATTGTTGTAAGCGAATTCAATCAAAGGCAAATACCGTTCCCATGAACCACTAAACTCAAGGATGCAGCATCTCAGCATATCCTCGAGTATCTGAATTATCCGCTCGGATTGACCATCGGTTTGGGGATGAAAAGCGGTGCTAAAATGCAGCTTGGTACCCAAGGCTTCTTGCAATTTCTTCCAAAATCGTGAGGTGAATCTCGGATCTCTATCCGACACGATAGAAATAGGTACCCCGTGTAATCTCACAATCTGAGAAACATACAATTCGGCTAATTTATCCAATGAAAAATCCATACGCACGGGATAAAGTGAGCCGACTTAGTCAGTCTATCAACAATAACCCAAATCATATCCTTCTTACTTGCTGACAATGGCAGTCCGGACACAAAGTCCATTGTGACTCGATCCCATTTCCACTCGGGTATCATGATCGGCTGAAGTAATCCTGAAGGCACTTGATGTTCTGCTTTCACTTGTTGACATATTAAACATCTCGAAACAAAGTCGGAGATGTCCCGTTTCATACCATGCCACCAAAATCGACGTTTCAAATCATTGTACATTTTCGTACTCCCCGGGTGAATTGACATTCGGCTACAATGGGCTTCGTTCAGAATCATCGAAATGAGTTCCGAATTCCTTGGAACACACAAATGACTTCTGAATCTCAAACAATCGTCATCATCAATTTGAAATTCGGATTCCATATTCGGAACACATTCAGCCCGTTTTGCAACCAATTCATCGTCGACTTTCTGAGCTTCACGAATTTGATGAATCAATAATGGTTTGGCCTTTAATTCAGCTACTAACACATTGTCGGGTAGAATAAACAAGTGCACATTCATCGCTCGTAAAGCAAACAGCGATTTTCGGCTTAAGGCGTCCGCAACCACATTAGCCTTTCCCGGGTGGTAATCAATGACAAGCTCGTAATCTTTCAACAACTCAAGCCAACGTCTTTGTCGCAGATTTAAGTCTCTTTGAGTCATCAAATATTTGAGACTTTTGTGATCCGAAAATACATGGCATTTTTCGCCAAACAAGTAATGTCGCCATATTTTCAAAGCGAATACGATGGCGGCTAGTTCGAGATCATGGGTTGGATAATTTCTCTCGTGTGGCTTCAATTGTCTCGACGCATAGGCCACAACTCGGCCTTCTTGCATCAATACGCAACCCAACCCGAGTAGGGATGCGTCACTATAAATGACAAACTCTTTGCCTGATTCAGGTTGCACTAAAATTGGAGCTTCAGTCAAATGAGTTTTCAGTTGATCGAAGCTTTTCTGACATTTCTCCGTCCATTCGAACTTAGCATCCTTTTGAAGTAGCTTCGTCATTGGTGTGGCTATCATCGAGAAACCTTTTACAAATCGTCGGTAATAACCTGCGAGCCCCAGGAAGCTCCGAACTTCGGTAACATTTCTTGGAGGCTTCCAGTTAAGTATGGCTGAAATTTTGCTCGGGTCAACTCGAATACCCGTTGCGGATACCACATGACCCAAGAAGCTAACCTCTCTCAACCAGAATTCACACTTACTGAACTTCGCATATAACTGCTTATCCCGCAAAATTTGCATCACTAATCTCAGGTGTTCAGCATGTTCGGTCTCATCTCTTGAATTGACCAAGATGTCGTCAATGAACACAACTACGAACCGATCCAAATATGGTCTGAAGATCCGATTCATCAAATCCATAAATACCGCAGGAGCATTAGTGAGCCCGAACGGCATCACTAAGAACTCGTAGTGACCGTACCTCGTTCTGAAAGCAGTTTTGGGTACGTCCGAATCTCGAATCTGCAACTGATAATAACCCGATCTCAAATTTATCTTTGAAAACACTGATGCTCCCTTTAATTGATCAAACAAATCATCAATACGCGGTAACGGATATTTATTCTTTATCGTCACTTTATTCAGTTGACGATAGTCAATGCACAACCTCATGGTTTTGTCCTTCTTTTTCACGAACAATACTGGTGCACCCCAAGGTGAGAAACTTGGTCGAGCAAAACCTCTATCCGTCAACTCTTGCAATTGAGCTTTCAATTCTTTTAACTCGGTTAGTGCCATACAATACGGAGCTATCGAAATTGGCGTAGTTCCAGGTACAAGCTCAATACCAAACTCTATCTCCCGAACAGGTGGCAAACCTGGTAACTCTTCAGGAAAAGCATCCGGTTATTCACAAACCACCGGCACAGATTCGGGTTTCTTTTTAACTCTTTGTCATCAAGTACATACGCAAGGTATGCTTCGCACCCTTTTCTTACATATTTCTGGGCCAACATTGCTGATATTACAGCTGGAAACCCCCTTAAGTCCGTAGACTCAACTCGGATTATCTCGTTATTTGCGCACCTCAAATCAATAGTCTTGCTTTTGAAATTCACAACCGCATCATGTGCGGTCAACCAATCCAAACCAAGAATAACATCAAATTCGTCAAATGGCAAAAGCATCAAATCGGCCGGAAAATAGGATTCTCGGATTATTAGAAGGCATCTCTTACACACTTTATCAACAAGTACGTATTGACCCAAAGGGTTTGACACTCGAATTACGAACTCAGTAGACTCAACAGGTAGAGTCTTACTGGATGCTAAGGTTTCGCATACATATGAATGAGTAGAGCCAGGGTCAATCAATGCAATCACATTAGTATCAAAGAGAGTGAAGGTACCAGTGATGACGTCAGGGGAGGATGCCTCCTCTCGTGCGCGAATGGCATATGCTCTAGCAGGAGTACGGTTCTCGGCTCGAACAACCGTATCAGAGGCCCCTCTCTGACTACCACCCCTACCTCCTAGAATTCTCGGTGGTCTACCTCTAGTTGTCACTCCACTAGGTCTTGCACCTTGAATCTTATTCTTCTCATCAAGCTCCGTGCAATCTCTAATGAAGTGGTCCTTCGAACCGCATCCGTAACAGGCCCTATTAATAGACTTACCCCAACATTCACCTATGTGTCGTCTTCCACATTGGGGACATTCCGGGTTCTTTAGACGATTATTGCCCACACTAGCTACCGAAGTAGCTCGGGAGTCCGTCGATGGTCGTGCTCTGATGGAAATTCCCGCAGTCATCCTCGACTTATTAGTGTCTTCCCTGAACTTCTTTACAGCTGAGAACGGAGCTTTACCCGTCGATCTTTTACGATAGTCTCTAGCTTCAAATTCAGCCTTCTTCTTCCCCTTTCCAAGTTCTTCCGCCTTGCAGGCTCGTTCGACTAGTGTCACGAATTCTTTTATCTCCAAAATACCCACTAATAGCTTTAAATCTTCATTCAATCCTTCTTCGAATCTTTTGCACATAGCAACCTCATCAGCTACACACTCCCGGGCATACCTACTGAGTCTTACGAATTCATGTTCGTATTCAGGTACTGTCATACGGCCTTGCTTGAGTTCCAAGAATTCCTTATGCTTTTGATCGATGAACCGTTGACTAATATATTTCTTTCGAAATTCCGCTTGGAAGAAATCCCAAGTAACTCGTTCGTTTGGGACTATGGAAATCAAGGTCCTCCACCAATAGTAGGCTGAGTCTCGCAACAAAGATATAGCACACTTTAGACATTCATCGGGTGTGCATGACAGTTCATCGAACACCCGAATGGTGTTATCAAGCCAGAACTCGGCCCTTTCGGCATCATCAGTAACTATGGCCTTGAACTCCTCAGCCCCGCGCTTCCTAATCAAGTCTACAGGTGGTTTACTCAGCCTCACAGGATCAGTGACTGATGGCATTACGGGCTCTTGGAGTGGATTATTCAAATTCGGGAATTGTTGGACAGCCGGATTGGTTCGGGCATATTGCGCGACCCACTCATTCATCATGGTAAAGAAGGCTTGTTTAGCCCCCTCACCTTGATTATTCGCAGATGACTGAGGTTCAACTGGCGGCGTCCCTTGTGCAGGAGCAGCCGCTACGCTTTCAACGTCATCCGCTAAGGTTCTTTCTACACCGGGGTCCATTTACTAATCAAAACAAAAACATTTTAACCGTCAGAAGTCATCACACATTTAAACATTAACATTAAGGCATGTATAGCTAGACTCATACGCGCTATGGTAGTCCTAGAACCGACTAAACCATAGCTCTGATACCAATAAAATTGTAACACTCCGAACCCGAGACCGTCGCCGGAGTCGAACACGAGGTGTTAACAGACTTCAAACCACTTATTGACATTTCCCAGACAAGCTGTCAATCTGCATACTAGTCGCTTTAAAAATCATATCTTGAGTTCTGAAACTCGAAATCCAGTTCCGTAAATTTTCCCTGGAACTAGACTCATATACCTATATGGTAGAATTTTTGTAGAATTTTTGGTCGGGCCAATTAGTACAGTTTATTAGTCAAAGTCTCCCATGTTACAGGGATCGACTACACTGACCCTTGCGCATTACGAATTGGATATCGCCCTGCACAGAGCTTCAATACTGATGTCGTTTGTTTCTATAGAAACTATACTCAGAGAGCAATCTGTACATATATGGCATGACTCATAATTATCTCTGGTTAATTTATAATGAATTTCCAAAGTCGGAACAGGGAATCCAGAAACCGTTCTGGCCCTGTCTCACGAGAACCTGAATATCTCTTAACTTACTGTCCATATGATCGTTTCGTTACTTCTATATGAAAATAGACTCATCGAGCTTCGATTACATAATTTATTCATCAATTAATTCCACTCCTACTATTTTTCGTGATTTTCAATCTCACGTCACTGCTGCTGCCAGCATCTGTTACGAAAGCAACTATGCCCATTTCGTGATTTCTCCTTGATCTAACTAGTAATTCATCATACATATCACAAATTATGATCATGACTAGCCATGCCAAAGGCTAATCATTGTCAAACATCCCCCTACTACACTATTTCCATATCATGAATTTTAACACCAAAATAATCAACCATGACATATGGCATAAAAAGAAAAGTCGAATTACCAAGGCTTACGACCTAGCGTTATAAAACCAAACCCAACCGACATTTATGCCATTTTCGCATGGCTAAAAGTTTACATACCAAAGTTCAAACACAACATAATAGCCTATACATGCCGAAATGTTCTCCTAAGCCGACTAAGAAGAAAGTACCAAAACTTGCTAGCCGGTGTGATGACTTTGATGACGGCCCGACCACGCAAAAAGAGACGAGTCCAAGAAACCTAGAATAGGTGACAAGGAAACACCGAGTGAGTATATAACTCAGTGAGTCATAAGCAATGCACTACCATCCATTAATAACATTATCACAAGAGGAAACAAAATGGAACGAGGCTAGTTACTCCATCCATACCGAACCATGCCATAGTTCCTCAGACCTATCGGTTCAATCTCATACCAAATCATGCATTCACATTCCATATACTAATCAATAGGATATTTGAGGCATTTTCATACATCATTTTATTTTCGTTACAATCATACAACTAAACGGCCTTTCACCTATTCCACGATAAATCTTATGTACGTGACTTCAAGTATATTTGTCACATAGGTTCAAACTTACCAAGCTCAACTCCAAATATAAACATAGCGCCTATTAGCCATGAACTCAACGTACTTACCCGATCCGCTGTCCGTGATCAACTCAATAATGTCGTACACTTAGTGTCCATAGTGATTCAAAAATATATATTAAGTCCGCACACTCAGTGCTATATAATCAACTCGCACACTTAGTGCTATATAATCAAACTCGCACACTTAGTGCTGTACAATTTAAACCCGCACACTTAGCGTCAATCTCATGATCATAAAAGTTTATACCCGCACACTTAGTGCCGAGAGCAACAACTCAATACATCTCACCTCTTTTCTTCTCATTCAACACTTTCATCACCACATACATACATGTATATATATATTTATCATTCCATTCAGCATCATTACATAGACGTTATGACCATTTAAATTAATACAAACTATATGCTTAATGACTTACCTTGTGTTGGGTAAGACGGTTCCAACTCGGTTACTCGATGATCTTTTCTTTGCCCTTGCTTGCCTCTCCACCTTTAGCTTCTTGAGCTAAATCGATAAATTAACTAGTTTAACCATCTTGCTAAACATTCATACTTCAATTACACATGCATATGTATGTTTGTATATTCGGCAATGACAATGGTAATTTAGCAAACCTTAATTTAACTTATAATTGTTCATAACACATTTAAAGCATCCACTCCATTCCATCATTTTAAAGCACATACATTACTCAATATTATCCAAGTTCACATTCGGCATTTTCACAAATACACATGCTGATTTCATTAACTCATCTCTAATGTTAATTAAGAAATGCCGAATGTCACCAACTAAATGGCATACACACACTCAGATGCATAAAAGTCATCCACACCTCCTATAGCTCATTCGGCATTCACAAAATCATACCATTAGAATTCATGTACAATACCGAACCTTTAGACATTCAAACATCTACCCTATTCTTTTCAAATCATCTAAACGGCAACACTCACATTCTAGCATTTAAATACAAAACATTTATTCAAGTAACTAAGCAAGTCCAAGTTCGGCTATTACACATATAAATACTATCAAATTAAATTTTTAACTAGATCAAGCATCTCTCATCAACATTTATTCATTAAAACATAAAGAAAATAATCAAATCTCTTCATTAACCACCATGGCCGAATGCTCCATTCACCACCCAAATCCAAATTTTAACATGGGCAAAGTAAGGAACTTAGTAACTAACTTAAAATAAGCTAAAATTTCAAAATCTAACATGAATTACTAACCTTGTTTTAAGCTTAAGATGGCCGAATGCTATATCCCTTTTCTTCTTTAAAGTTCGGCTACTAAGGGAGAAGATGAAACCAACATTTTGTCTTTCTTTTGTTTTCTATTATCCTTTCTTTTCTTTCTTTAGCTCACGGCCATGGGGGGGGAAACAACCACACATTTTTTTGTTTTTATTTCTTTATTACCCATACTCCCTATTTTATTTTTTTCTAACATACCTCACTAAGCCAACATGTTCCCAACATGTTTCCACTCATAGCATGGCCGGCCACTAGCTCAAATTTTGGGTAATTTGACATGCAAACCCATCATTTTCATAACATGCATTAATAGGCCACTTCACATTTGCCTAGCACATTTCTAAATTTTCTCACATAAGTCCTATTTAATAAAATTCACTTACAATTAACAAAATTCAAACATGAAATTTTCACACATGCATATATACATATAATAAACATCAAATATGATGGCTAATTATTAGTATGACTCGTTTTGTGGTCCCGAAACCACTCCCCGACTAGGGTCAAATTTTGGGCTGTCACAGTCTCAAACATTATTGGGATGGTGAAGTTGAGCGAGTTGAATCCTCGTTCAAATTAATAGACTCTTGATTTCTCATGAACTCGTCTTGTAAATAAATAAATAATTAGAATTTATTTTCTTAATTAAGTACATTTAATTAATTCTGTCTAAGGAGATTGAAACTTAAGCGGGACTGTTGTGACCCCTCCAACCTTTCCTGGGAATTAATTTAATGTAATTTGTTAAGAAGAAATTTTATAATTAAGTTTTAAAATGTTTTTTTCTAGTTTAATTTATTTTGATTAATTTTAAATTTTATGTTAATAAAGGGGGTCAAATTTGACCCAAGTGCTAATCAGTTTCTCTTTGTTGAATAAGTCTGTAAATACAAGTTTGAATTTGAGGCGCAATACAGCAGAAAGGAGGGAAAATCCACACCTAGTGCTGCCACTTCCATTGTTTTCTGCCCAAGTAACCTTACTGGGGCTAAATTTTTTCTAAATGTTGCCCTAAGTTTTCCCTATATAAACCCTTTTTCATTCTACTATTTTCATATATCTCAAAGAAAATTGCTTAACCCTAAAAATCCCAAACCTCCTTCTTGTGCCGCTAGCCTCAAATCCTGAAAGAACCCTTAGTTCTTTTCTTTTCTTTTGCCGAGACCACCTAGTGTCACCGTAAGAGAACTGCCGAAGCATCGACGTCGCCGCCGCACGTAGTCGTTATCACCATCACATGCCACTATTGCTGTCACATGTTGTCGTCGCGCCGTAAATCCCTCACCATCGCAAGGTTTTCCGAAGCAAGTTCTACCCTCTTTTGCCAATTTTTCTTCTGCCCCTATAAGCAGAAACTTTGCTGAATTATCGAGAAGAGATACCATGTCTCGTAAAAGAACCATATCTTCAAAGACTACTCCTAAAAACCCGATTTGTGATCGATGAAGAAGTGAAAGAGCGATTTGATTCAATTTTCAAGCACCAACCTATATGTCAGAAAAAGGTTTTAACCTCAAAAGTAATGATGTGATGGTTGTTCATGTGCCAATCAGAAAGATAATCAATGCTCTCAAGTAGGAACGATTCTGTGATGCTCGTTCACTTCCCGATGATGAACTAGTTCAAGAATTCTATGCTATTTTGACTACGCAAGATGCTACTAAAGTCATCGTTTGAAAGAAAAAAGTTCCTCTTAGTTCTAAGTCCATTAATGATTTGCTTAATTTACCTGATGTTGAAGAAGATGAGTACTACCTTATGATGAACCATATCAATTGAGATTTCTTCAACAAGTGCTTGATGTTGTGACAAATCCGGGATCTTAATGGATTATAAGAAAGTATGGGAGCCATTCTTGTCGAAGAGAATACTTAAAACCAGTAGCAAAGGTAAGGTTTTATTTCGTTCGCTATAGTTTTATGCCTATCTCACATAGTTCCACCATCTCGATGGAACGAATTGTTTTATTATATGCAATTTTGACAGAAAAGTCAATTAATGTTGGGAAAATTATCCTCAAGGAGATTCACGATTATGCTAAAATGTAGGCAGGAAGTGCTTATTTCCCATCATTAATCACTTCACTTTGCTTAAGGGCTCGTATTAAAACACAAGCAAATATGAAGGGGCAGTATGTCCAAGGGTGCATTACAAGTCATGATATTGAAAGGTTAGTAGAGAGAGTGCATGAGCTGAATCAAGGCGAGCAAGAGGAAGCAACTGAGCCAGAAATCGAAGAGTCAACAAATAAAACTAAAACTGAAGCTGATTCAGTTACAGACACTGAAGAAGAAGAATCTGATAAGGAACCAAATAGTCATCAACCAGCTGAAAGAGCTGAAAACCCTGAACCTAGGGTTGAGCTAGAAGAAGAACCAGTCAAGCTAAGTGTTGAACCAAAATTTACAACTCCAATGCCAACTCCTGCAAGTACTTCAAAGAAATCAGAGCTGTCAATTATGATGGACATGTGTAAGTTCATGAACAAACAACAACAAACTTACTGGAAATATGAAAACTTAGGGATGATTAATTCGAAATGCTTTTAAGAATATCCCTAACACTTTTGTTCCTGAATTCCCAGATGCTATTTAGAGATATGGACGGAAGATACTGAAGATGCAAACTGACAAAGGGAATGTGTTAGAAAAATAAAAGGGGGAATTCTTGTCTGTTATATATTTAATTTTTTTTAGGTTTTAGGAATTTATTTCTTTAGTAATTAGATTTAATTTCTACAAAATAAAACATAGCAAGCATGAATAAATACTTCTTTAGAAAGAAAAAGACTAAGTGATGTGGAAATGGGAATGAACATGTCTAGGATTGGGTTATGAGGAAAGACTTGGTATTTAAGTAGTCTTATTGACTCACCTCTCTTTCTTTACAACCTACCTAGTGTTAAGTTTTCGTTCCTTACTTTGTTCTTGCAATGAGGACATTGCTTCGTTTAAAGGGGTGTAGGCAAATTGCTCAATTTTAAAATTTTCAAGTATGTTCAAAACATTTCTTTCATAAGTATGTTTTAATAAATGAATGTTTAGAGAAATTCTTTTTAATAAGATAGCTTGTATGCAAGCATGAATGATGATTTTATCTGGGTGATTGTATGTTATCATGAAGAATGGAATGTTTTTATGATCTTAGTCTTAGGTAATGTTTGCCATAAAGACTTAGTTTCTCTTGAGATTAGACATGCATGAAGGTTTATATCTTTAGAATTGACTTAGTAACTTCCTTGAAGCGAAATCCTAGGAGACATAAAAATCTAAAATGATATAGGCACCATTTTTCTTTGGATTGTTTGAGCCTTTTCAAGCCTACCTTATATATTAGACCCTTGAAACTATAATTTGAGCTAAAGGCCTATCATTGTAATAAACCTACATTACAAGCTGTACATCTACCTTTTGAAGTTATCCTAATTTTGTGCACCGTCTTAACTAAAGTTGTCTGGTAATTAACATCTGAGGGAAATTGTCAGAAGATGTATGTGATCATGCTTAAAAAAAAGAGACAAGTGAAGAAAAGTTGCTCAGTCTCCAAAAAAAGAAAAATATGAGTATGAGTTCAAAGTAAGTTTAGGGGAGTTCGAAAGGTTCATTGAAGAAAAAGGTTGAATTTGAGAAATCCAGACAACTTAAAGGTTAAGATTTTGAAACTGAAATGTCCCATCTCTTAAAATCCCTACCTTTAACCGAGCCCCATTACAACCTTATAAAAGACCTATTGATTTGATAATTATGTCACCTACATTAGTGGAGAGAAAGTATTAAGTTCAACATATGAAGATCATAAATAAGCCTTATGATGTTTTGCTTGATTGATGAGAAATTGTGTTGAATGAAGAATATTATCTATGGATGTGACATACACGCAAATTATGATTCATGTTGATATCTTGAAACTTAGAATAAATTTCAAAATTTTGTATATGAGTTACATGTTAAAAGAAGATTTATGAGCATTAATTTATTGATGCTGATTAGAGACGAAGATTGATGCTACTTACACTCTTAGAAAAAATTGCCTTAGCAAGACCTTGTGTGTGCATGAACATTACTCGGGACGAGTAATGATTAAGTTTGGGGGTGTGTAAACTAAAATATATATAGGATTTTTCCTATATAATTCATCACCTTTTTACTTAAAATTGTTGTTAAAACCAAGTAATTGTTTAGTAAATTAATGAAATATGCGAAAATATGAAATTAGGACATGGAAATATTAAAATGTGATTTCATGCTTTATTATATAGTTTCATGCATAAAATGGCTTATTTATAAAGTAGGCCATGCATATTAAATTAAATAATAAAATATAAAGTTATATTAATAATTCATTTTAAAATATTTCATTAATAAATTTGGTTTTAATTAATTAAGTAAATAATTAATAAAGTGGTTAAAATTATATATTTGGTCCTCTAAACTATCTACTATTTTTGGACAAGTCTGAGAGTTTCTTCTAATTACAAACCGTCCAAATTGGGGACAAGTCAACCCAATTTTCGGCTGCACATGGCTGATCATAAATCAATTTTTGGTTTATTTACACAAGGTCCTTGAAGAGTTAAAGAAATCAAATATTTTCCCGAAGATTTGCTGGTGTCCGAGTCTTAGTCCTGAGTTGTGGTGGCACTCAAATTGACGAAGAATCAAGCAGAATCAACCACATTTCCTCAATTCATGGCCGGCCATCCTTGGAAGAAGTTTCAAAAGATGGACACTCCTATTTTTTGCAAACTAAGCTCCCTTTCATCACCTATAAATAAAGCTCATTTCTCACTTTTCAAATCATCCCTCACTCATCATCATTCCCTCCTCTCTCAACTCTCTTAGCTATCTTTCCCCCTTATGCCTATCATCATCCTTGCTTAAGGATCTTTAGCAAAATTATCCTCTTAAAGAACCCTTGGTCGGCCACCTTGGAGAACCATCAGCAAAGGAGCAAAGCGAAGAAGCGAAGGAGCCTCGTCAATCAGAGTCTTGGGTGACAGCCACTTTGAATTGGGTTAATCTTTCTTTTCTTTAATTTAATCTAAAGATGTGTTCTTTGTTCTTGTTTACAACAATGTAGCTTAATTTTATTTAAGCTAGGATGATTGTTTGATTAAATAATATTTATTTGATTCGTGCTTATAATGTTTGTGCCTTAATCGATCAGTTTTCAATTAAAATCAAGTCTGTATTTCGCTCATACATGATGGAAAGCACTTGAATTACCTGAGCGATCCTGACCAGACGATAGCTAATGGACACATAATGAAATGTGTATGCTCAATTTAGATCCTGACCCGATTAAATTGTAGGTTGCACAACAACTTTGACCAAGCTTTGTTATCTGCATAGTTTTTAGATTGTGTGATTAAACTGTTTCAAACCGACACGTCCCTGTTACTTCACACGAAATACTAAGAAACCCTTAGTAAATAAGGATTAGTAAAATGCGTATTTACTAAGTAAAGATTCTGAAAGGACTAATGTGGTTTCCAAACTCATGAAAGATCGAGTTGCCATGAAATGTTTTTCTGAATGTTATTAAGAATGTTGATAATAAATTGAGTTTAACTAAAGTAATTGTCCTAATTTATTTATGTATAATCTTGCAAAATTGTGTTTAATTTACTAAAATCTATTCCATTCATATAGTTGCATAATTAGGAAATTTGCATTAGGGATCATTGCATTTAGTTTAATATATTTTAATTACCACCTTTCATCTATATTATGTTTTATTTACCAAATTGTTAATATAATTTTACAAATTAAGTGACTTAGCACAAATACAATCCTGTGGACACGATAACTCGATACTTACTTATTACTTGATAATGATTTGTACACTTGCACAACCTACGCGTTACAGTTATCTAAGGTTGGATTTCTGCGGCACCGTGATTCTTCGGATGATATTCGAGTTGATTCGAACAAAATTTCCGCAGTTGTCAATTGGAAACCTCTGCGAAATGTTACCAAGGTGCGTAGTTTCTGGGTTTAGCAGGTTATTACCGATGCTTGTGAAAGGCTTTCGAGTATTGCTTTGCCGTTGAAAAAACTACTACAGAAAGATGTTCAGTTTCTCTGGACTGGTAAATGCCAACAGAGTTTCGATCAGTTGAAAAAGATTTTAACTGAAGCTCTAGTGTTGACTTAGCCCGAATCCGGAAAAGAATTTATAGTTACAGTGAAATGTGAGTTTTGATAGAGCTATCTACTCTACTATTTCCTTGCCTTTGTTATTGGGGCCTTCTCCCATGTCTTTAGCTAAACAACAAACAACTCATTTACTCATCAAGAACTACCAAAAGGCTATAACATAGAAAGAATTTATAGTCATGCAAACAATTTTGGGTAGAAGTTTCTTTTATACCCATCATTCAAAATATACTATCACCTTCTTATGTTTCCACTTATCCATCTATCTCGTAAACTTAGAGAAAGGTTTAAGAGTTTACTAATAGACAACTATTATAGAAACTCTCCTAAGCTTAACAGTTAACACTTCATTAGCAAGGAAGAACTCTCCTAGTTTCTTCAATGGTAACAAGGTCCAATGTAGAAGATGGTTTAGAAATCTTCTTTCCACTACTACTCTATCCATTTATAGCTAACTCGCAGAAAAATCCTAATCAGAACTATTTCCAATCATTTCTAGCCTTTCAGCTTCCACTAATTAATCACATCCTTCGATGCTCTCCAAGTGTCCTAATTACCAACATCTTGCCTCTAATATGACGTTAAATGACTTAAACATGTTCTACAAGATATTTTACTTACTCTAAACATTAGTAAAAACACGGGTGGTGATCTTATTAGCAAAAATGTCTGCCTAGTAAGGTCCCATCCTAAGCTCTACCTTGTCATACTCACTAATATATCCTGTCGGCACTAACGAAATTCTACCGAAGTACTTCGCCGTACAATCACTGACATGTCGTCAAATGTAGTAGTCAATTTGGTCAATTATGCACTTAAGGTGCTTGTTTCAAAGAATTTAGAATTTTAATTTTGTTTTAATTATTTAGGCATTAGATTAGAAGTTAATAAATCGTGTTTTTCAACACATTTGTAGGTGTTGTTATCCAATAGGTCACACAGGGCTTATGTGTGCTAATGTGTTTATTGATGTGTAGGATAAGATATAAAGACCCAATTAACGTGGAAGCAGAGATGAGTGATGCACAAGCTTTTCGAGTCGTCAAAGCACCAAACAATTGACTAAGGCTGAAGTTGGGTGTCATTTCGTGCCATACCTTGGTGTGGCACAAACACATCGACGTCTACCCAAGCAATGAAAGGTTATTTCTTCGCATAATGAACTATATAAGACTAGACGTGCCAAAACCTAATTTGGGCGCAAACTCTATAAATAAGACATAGGTGTTTAATGTAATGAAGTCGTCCTAACGCCTGCAAAACACTTGTGTTTAGATTAGTTTTAGATGTTTTCTTTTGACTTTATACATACTCTTTTGTTTTTCTTCTTGAATTGGTTTTGGATTCAAGGACTTGTTATTTAATTAAAGTATTCAATTTATATTCTTCCTGCGGTTTTTTGTATTCAATTGAGAGATTTGGTACTTCGTCCTCATTCGATACTCAATCCACAATATTCAATATCTTTTCTTTTCTGAATCGATCATGTTTCTTACATTGTTTATTTAATTGAAATTAAGATTTGGATAACATGAGTAGCTAAATCCCGTAAGGGAGATAAAGAGTGGATGGACTAACGAAGATTGGGATTTCCAAGATGAATTGGTTGGTATAAATTGCGTGTTCTTAAATTGTTAGGTTTAACAACCCTAATAATTATCACAAGGTAGACGAGATCAAAAGATGAAGTCGAAATGAGTAAACATAATTTATCAAGTTGAGTTTCCCATGTAGCTTCCATTGTACCAATGATATCCACAAAAGTTTCAGTAATCGTACTCTTATTTCGTATTTCTTTACTTCTCAACTAATACTTTGATGGGTTCTTCACCTGTACAAATCGGGCTACTATTCAACCTCATCAGGAGTTATCACATGTGAAGAATAGAAACTTAAAACACATCATGCATATTCTGAGTTCCAAAGGTAACGCCAGTATTTGTTCCTAGACCCATTCTCTGAATAATTTCATACAGCCTATAAATCTTGGACAAGCTTTCTTTTTTGTCGAACATAACACGTTCTTCTACGGGATGATTTTCAGTAATACACTGGCACTTGCCTACAACTTGATATCTTTTCATTTTAAATCGCATATCATTTCTGATAGATCTAAAGTAGATTAAATGATTTAACTAAAACGAAACCTTTCTTTTTTCGTATAACAAATCAATTCTTGTCTTTTCTTATCATTCATTCTGACCAGTACAAGAAATTTTGTATTTACATTGCATATAGTCTCATAGTGCCTTTCTATACTTCATTGATAATATAATAAGTAGTATTAAGGTCTCACGGAAATGAACCACTTCGCTGTAAACTCTAAAATTTCTTGACACACATGAACATTTTCGAAAAAAAGATCTGAATAATTATCCTAAACACTGAATTTTGATCATTTTCATAAGTTTCTGTTTAACTAACCGTTCCGGACATATTTGACAATTCTTGATTCCTGTAAAATAGTAGTTTAGTTCACTAAATAGGATCATCTCATTCTCAATTAGGTGGCTAATCCAAATTTTTAGAAATTTTTAGATTAGAAGATCAATCGTCACATCAGATTTTACTTGCATGATAATCGATGATCAGATAACAATCTTTCCATAACTCTAGACATCTGTGCTATGAGATTCATTCTGGAACTTCTGTTAACATAGGCTTTCTCTTAAACCCTAAACTCTACTAGCAATTTATTCAATAAATAAAATTGACATTTATCTGTAACAACTTCATCAAATGTAGAGCTATAATAAAAATGTTTGAACAAATCACTATAATATACCAGTGAATCCTAAAGAACTACGCGCTCTCATAAAATTTGTAACATATTTCCGATGCTGACCATGTTAAATTTCGTTCCTCGCATTGATCGAATATCCTCAATAAACTAGTAACAATTATATTCAGATATAGCTAGCAAATTCTTCCATCAGATCTATAAAACGATTGAGTGATCGACAATTGAAATCGATTTTACCAGAAATTCACATTGTTTTAATCAAGTCTAGAAAGTAATCTTCGACACATCTACCTCATAACTCTAAGCTGATAACCACTGTTCAAAATTCAATACTCAAAATACAGTAATCCCTTTTACTAAACAAATAACTACTCATCTTTAAAAATAGAAAATACTGTTCTTCATGGTGACTCTGATTTGCTATCTGTAATCATATACAATATGATAATCTCGTTTCTTTCCATAAACTCTAAACATAGTATTGTTTCCCATATTACA